>NW_015389953.1:7097-32728 GCF_001527695.2 Protobothrops mucrosquamatus
GAACTCACAGTCACCCAGTCAATGGCCCAAGGTCACCCAGCTGACTTTCATGGCTAAGGTGTGACTTGAACTCACTGTCTCCTGGTGATTGGCCCAAAGTCACCCAACTGGCTTTCATGGTTTAGGTGGGACTTGAACTCACTGTCTCCTAGCAATTGGCCCAAAGTCATTTAACCAGCATTTGTGGCTAAGATGGGGCTTAAACTCACAGTGTCCTACTTTCTAGCCTGATGCCTTAGCAACTAGACTAAACTGGTCTAAACTTATAAACTTGTGAGACTTGAAGAGCATCTCACCATCAGAGAAGTTGCCACCGGACATCTAGAAACCGGTCATCTCAAGGATTGGACATGGGAACCTACTGTATGTAATGGAGATAGTCCTCAACTTCAGATTGGTTACTTAGTGACCGTTCAAAGTTACAATGGAGCAAACCCAGGATCTAGGTTTGAACTTCCTGTGGCTGCTCCCCCCACAGCTACATAATTGCATTTTGGGCGTTTGACAACTGGCCAGTATTAATAGCTATTTGCAGCATCTCACAGTCATCTGACCATGATTTATGAGATTCTTTGCCGGAAACTGGCATCCATTTCCATTGCAGACCATGGATTCACTTAATGACCTCATGACAGTCATGTTCAATTAACAACCGCCGTGTTCACTTAATGACTATTTGTTCATTTTATGACTGCTAAATTCCATTGAATTCTGGGAGTTGAAGTCCACGAGTCATAAAAGAGCCAAGGTTGCCTACCCCTGCATTAAGTTAACCAGTGGAACTACTTGCCTCCAGAAGTTGTGGGTGCTCCATCCCTGGAGGTTTTTAAGAAGAGACTGGACGGCCATTTATCTGAAATGGTATAGTGTTAGACTAGAAGACCTCTAAGGTCCCTTCTGACCCTATTTTTCTAGGTTCTAGTCATCCCCCCCTTTTTTTGGCTAATGCATGACTGAGGCTGAAAGAATGTTGACTTTGCAAGATTTTCAAGCAAATTCATGGCTGAGATTTCAGTTCACACTTTTGCCCTCTCTAACAGAAAAGCTGGTATTTTCACAATTTACATCATCCACTGTAATTGCTGGCCATCCATTTCAGCATAACAGAGTTGGAAAGTACCTTGGAGGTCTTCTATTCCAACCCCCCGCTCAAGCAGGAGATCCTATAGCATTCTGAACAAATGGCTGTCCAGTCTCTTCTTAAAAGCCTCCAGGGATGGAGCACCCGCAACTTCTGGAGACAAGTAGTTCCACTGGTTAATTGTCCTCACTGTCAGGAAATTTCTCCTTAGTTCTAAGTTGGTTCTCTCCTTGATTAGTTTCCATCCATTTTTCTTGTCCTGCCTTCAGTTGCTTTGGAAAATAGGTTGACTCCCTCTTTTTTGTGGCAGCCCCTTTAACATTGGAAGACTGCTATCATGTCACCCCTAGTCCTTCTTTTCATTAAACCAGACATACCCAGTTCCTGCAACCATTCTTCATATGTTTTATCCTTCAGTCCCCTAATCACTCTAATGGCAGAAATGAAGAGGAACTAAAGAGCCTCTTGATGCAGGTGAAGAAGGAGAGCTCAAAAGTTGGCTTGAAATTCAACATTAAGAAAACCAAGATCATGGCATCCAGCCCTCTCAATTCTGGCAAATAGATGGGGAAGAATTGGAGGTAGTGACAGATTTTATCTTCCTGGGCTCCAAGATCACCACAGATGGGGACTGCTGCCAAGAAATTAAAAGACACTTGCTCCTGGGGAGGAAAGCTATGACAAATCTAGACAGCATACTAAAAAGCAGAGACATCACCCTGCCAACAAAAGTATATATAGTCAAGGCCATGGTTTTCCCAGTTGCAATGTATGGCTGTGAAAGTTGGACCATAAGAAAGGTTGAGGGCCAAAGAATGGAGGCCTTTGAACTATGGTGCTGGAGAAGACTCCTGCGAGTCCCCTGGACTGCAAGGCGATCCAACCGGTCAGTCCTAGAGGAGATCAACCCTGACTGCTCTTTAGAAGGCCAGATCCTGAAGTTGAAACTCAAGTACTTTGGTCATCTAATGAGAAGGAAGGACTCCCTGGAGAAGAGCCTAATGCTGGGAAAGATGGAGGGCAAGAGAAGAAGGGGACGACAGAGAATGAGGCGGCTGGATGGAGTCACTGAAGCAGTAGGCAGGAGCTTAAATGGACTCCAGAAGATGGTAGAGGACAGGAAGGCCTGGAGGAACATTGTCCATGGGGTCGCGATGGGTCCTTCATTTCTTTATTATATATATATATATATATTGTGGGAAGTTAACCCAGAGAAGGAAATATTAAAAAGGCAGGAAAAATATTGTTCACCAAAAGGATTTTTTAAAAACATTTTTTGAAAAGCAGAAACCAAACCTGGCCTCATCTCTGCCCAGGGCAGTAGCTAGTCTTATACAAATGCAGATGTGGAACCATCAGAAAGTTGAAGCCAGAGCAATCAAGAAGACAAAGAGAAAATCTGCATACCCCACCCAAGCTCTTAAGAGTCATTAGCCCCATCACCTGGGAAGCAGGATATGATAATGGGATTAAACCACAGATATCAAGGCCTAGAAAAACACTCAGAAATAGCCTCAAAGTTCATGCCACAGGAACAGGAAACTTCCAGGCAAGGCTAGAGGGTATAAAAAGGCCTTCTACCCATGTGCTCGCTCTTTTTTCTTCTCCTCTGCTGCTTATCTGTCTTCTGCAATAAACTGTAACCTTCTTCCCAAAGCAGTCGCCATGTTTGCTTATTTATTCCCGGCTTGGATGAACCAGGATGAAGACTTTCTTCTAACAATATATATATACAATTTCTTTTCTCTACACTCCCAAACTTTATTTCTGCTGTTAGAAATAATAACTGCCTTACAAGAAAGACAGAAATAATTTTAAGAGGGAGAGAAATAATTCCGTAAAAAGGTTATTCACTGAGGAAAGAAGAGCACCAATGCTCCCATTTTATTTAGTGAACTTTAATTATTCCCCTCTCTCCGAAAGATATCAGGTATTTAAAACATGTTATTTTAGAAGAAAGGTTTTGCACTGGATTAAAAAAAAATGGAGGGGGGGAAGGCACATTTAACTCTGACATTTCATTTATAGGAATTTTAATTATCTGGATGGTTTCCTTTAAATGCTAAATGTAAGCAGTGAAATTTTGTACTTAGGGAAGGGGAAATTACTTCCAGGACTAGCTCCTCATTTTAATGTGTTATGAATACCTTTTAAGGAAAAAGCTTGCAGTCTTCCAAAAAAAAAAAAAAGACCACAATTGACCTTCAGCTTTTCAACAATTGGATGGGAATTTGCTTCTTTGTTGATGAGGATCATGTGAAATGTTAGTATCACATTACAATGCCTTGGTAAGGCCACACTTGGAATATTGAATCCAGTTTTGGTCATCACAATATGAAAAAAGATGTGGAGACTCTGGAAAGAGTGCAGAGAAGAGCAACAAAGATGATCAGGGGACTGGAGGCTAAAACATATGAAGAACGGTTGCTGGAATTGGGTATGTCTAGTTTAAATGAAGAGAAGGACATGATAGCTGAGCTGTCTTCCAATATCTAAGGGAGAAACAATCTAGAACTAAGGAGAAATTTCCTGATGGTGAGAACAATTAATCCGTGGAACGGCTTGTCTTCAGAAGTTGTGGGTGTTTCAATACTGGAGGTTTTCAAGAAGAGATTGAACAACCATTTGTCTGAAATGGTGGTAATAGTAGTAGTAGTAGTAGTAGTAATAACAACAACAACAACAACAACAACAACAACAACAATAATAATAATAATAATAATAATAATAATAATAATAATAATAATAATGGTTGCTGTAAGGATAAAGGGGGCATTTCCCTTTTCCCCCTCCTTTTTCCATCATTTAAACAGTTCTGTATACTTTTTAAAATTTCCCTCATGATGTTCCTGTGTTCCTGACTATTGTATAAAACATTTAAATATACAACAGTCTTTGTCATCATCCAGAAAAGGAAGAACACAAGATAGTCAGGAACACAGTAATATCATGAGGGAAATTTAAACAGTATACAAAACACATACAAGAAAAAAGGAGGGAAAAAAAGGTAAACACCCCTTTTATCCTTACAGCAACCAATCACAGCGTAGATTGCCTCATGCATGAGTCAGCACTCTCAGCTAATCAACTACAACACATACACACATATATATATATATACATATTCGTACACATACATACACAAACACACACACATATATACACACATATGTGTGTGTATCAATGTATATGTGTGTGTGTGTATATATATATATATATGTATATATATATATATATATATATACACACACACACACATATATGTGTGTGTGTATATGTGTGTGTATACACACACACACATATACACACACATACATACACACACACACATGTTGTTGTTAATTGCGAAGTCATGTCCGACTCATCACGACCCCATGGACAACATTCCTCCAGGCCTTCCTGTCCTCTACCATCTTCTGGAGTCCATTGAAGCTCACGCCTGCTGCTTCAGTGACTCCCTCCAGCCACCTCATTCTCTGTCATCCCGTTCTTCTCGTCCCCTTCTTCTCTCTCTCTCTCTCTCTCTCTCTCTCTCTCTCTCTCTCTCTCTCTCTCACACACACACACACACACACACACACACACACACACACAAACATATAATTTGTGTTACTGTCTCCAACTTCATCTGGACAGCTGCTAGACAGTTCCTTGACAAAAAATATTCACAATTATTTTATCCTTTGAAGATTTTGTCATTACGCACCCTAAAATATCTGAACGGTGTTTATTGGTGTTCAAGATGAATGGTTGCTGAGAAGAAGAGGAAAAAAACTGTGGTATTCCATCCCTAAGAAGAATCAGCGATCTCTCTGGGGACATTTCACTCTGGGTTAAGGTTTTATGTATGAAGACTTTTCTTTTTCTTCATTTCCAAAAAGGGAAATATACTTTATTTCATGTTTTAGTTTAGGTGCAATATCTGGCAATACTTTGTAACTCAGGGTTTGTTTTGTTCTTTAAAAGATAGTAGCTTGCCTCAGTTTTATTTTGGGTCATTTCTATATAGAGTTTTTAAAGTTATGAATAATAGACTGCATCTACTTCAAGACCTGGCAAGCTTCATTTGATTCAGAAGCCAAGAATGTCTCAAAAGAACTGGAGCGATTGGAAGAAGAAAGCAATAAAAAACATTTTCTCTGAAAACTAGCAACAGAAGAGTCTATAAAGAAAAATACTCCCAGAATCATCTTCCCAACAGAAACCCAGTTCAAAAAAGTAAGGCAGCAACACACCGTTTTCACACAAACACACACAATCCCTCTTTCTCACCCAAAAGGTGGAGGTGGGAACTAGACATAAAGCCATACTGAAGTTAATCCTTAGAAATAGAGAAGAAGTGATAGAGGGAATTGAAATTGCTGGAACCTTGGGTGAAAGTGACCGTGTCATACTAGAATTTAATATAAAGCAAACTTTAACAATAGAAAACAATCCAACCAGTGTCTTAAATTTCAAAAGAGCTGACTTTAACAAACTCAGAGAGAACCTAGGAAAGATCCCATGGATGAAAATTCTAAAAGGGAAAACAACCCAAGAAACGTGGGAAACCCTGAAAAATGTGATCATAAAAGCCTAGACCAGCACAATACCATTGAGAAAGAAAAACAAGAAATTCAAGAAGAAACCAGCATGGCTGCACAAAGATCTCTATGACAAACTGAAAGACAAAAAGGACAAATACAAAAAATGGAAAGAGGGGCACATAACTAAAGCCGATTATCGGCAGACAACCAGAACATGCAAAGATGAAGTCAGGAAAGCAAAGACTCAGAACAAACAAAGACTTGCAACAGAAATCAAGGATAATAATAAAAAAAAAAGTTTCTTCCAACACATTAACAACAAGAAAAAAGTCAAGGAAACTGTAGGTCCACTAAAGAGAGAAGATGGCAAGAGTCCAATTCTGCCTACAATGGAAGACTGGAGATTGAAAGTGTCGAATCTTGCTGAAATGGCAAAGATTTCGGCTTACTTGAAGAATTATTCGAATGAACAATTTTTATCAATATGGAGAAGATGGATTGTTTATATTCAAAGGAAGCAGAGATTGGTAGAATATAATTTAGGTTATTAGATTTTTTTCTACTTTGCTTTTTTTTTTCTTACTATTTTTTATATATATATATATAGATTAAGATATCTTGTGGAGTTAGAGATATTAATATTTGTTTACTTATATATGAATAGTATCCTGGGATTAGATTTGGGAAGTCCAAGGGGTGGGGTGGGGGGATTTTACTAGTACTACTGTTTACTTGTATGACTGTTTGATTTATGATGAAAATAATAAAAAAAAAATTTGGAAAAAAAAAAAAGATGGCAAGGAAATAACAGGCAACAGGGAGAAAGCAGAGCTGCTTAACTCATACTTTGCATCAGTCTTCACACAAAAAGAAACTATAGCCCAACATATCCCCCCAAAAAAAGAACACTGCAAAAGACATACTAGAAACAAAAATTAAAATTAGCAAGAAAATGGAAAGAGAACACCTATCCAACCTTGATGAATATAAATCACCAGGACCTGACAGATTACATTCCAGAGTTCTGAAGGAGCTGGCAGATGTTATCTCAGAACCATTGCACCACATCTTTCATAAATCCTGGAGCACTAGGGAAGTACCTGAGGATTGGAAAAGGGCTGATGTGGTTCCCATCTTCAAGAAAGGGAAAAAAATGGATGCAGGAAATTACAGACCAATCAGTTTAACATCAATACCTGGGAAGATCCTAGAAAAGGTAATCAAAAAACAGATCTATAAACAACTAGAAGCAAACAAAGTCATAACCAGTAGCCAGCATGGGTTTGTTAAAAACAGATCATGCCAAACCAATCTTATTTCATTCTTTGACAAAGTGACTAAACTAGTAGACCAGCGAAATGCTGTGGATGTAATATACTTAGATTTCAGTAAGGCATTTGATAAAGTAGAACACAACCTACTCCTTGGTAAGCTAGAAAAAGGTGGAACAGACAACATCACCACCAGATGGATCTGTAGTTGGCTGACAAATTGTACTCAATGAGTAGTCCTCAATGGCATTACATCCACATGGAGAGAAGTAAGCAGTGTGGTACCACAAGGTTCCATCTTATGCCCAGTACTCTTCACTATCTTCATAAATGACTTAGATGAGGGAATTGAAAGGGAACTCATCAAACTTGCAGATGACACCAAACTGACAGTAGCCAACACCCCAGAAGACACACACAGGAGCCAAAAAGATGTAGACAAACTTGAACAACGGGCCCTATCCAACAAAATGAGTTTCAATGTGAAGAAAAGCAAAGTTTTACATTTAGGCAGGAAAAATCAAAGGTACAAGTACAAATTGGGTGAGACCTGGCTTAAAAACAGTAACTGTGAGAGGGACCTTGGAGTCCTAGTGGACGATCACTTGACTATGAGCCAGCAGTGTGTAGCAGCAACCAAAAAAGGCAATACAATCCTCGGTTGTATAAACAGAGGCATAGAATCAAGATCATGCGAAGTATTAGTACCGCTTTATAAAACCCTAGTAAGACCACACCTGGAATACTGCAGCCAATTTTGGTCACAAAAAAGATGTTGAGAGTTTGGAAAAAATTCAGAGAAGAGCAACTAAGATGATCAAAGGCCTGGAGACTAAAACATATGAAGAACAGCTGCGGGACTTGGGTTTGGCTAGTCTAAAGAAAAGAAGAAATAGGGGAGACATGATAGCAGTGGTTCCAGTATCTGCCACAAGGAAGAGGGGGTCAGGTTGTTCACCAGAGCACCAAAGGGAAGGACGACAAACAATGGTTGGAAATTGATCAAAGAGAGAAGCAACTTGGAATTAAGGAGAAACTTCCTGACAGTGAGGACAATCAACTAGTGGAACAGTTTACCCCCAGAAATCGTGGGCGCTCTCTCACTCTCTTCCTGAAAATGTCAGCTGACCTCTGCATAACATCTGCAGCACAGAAAGGGAAGGAAAGACCTCTTATGAACAACTCTCCCACATATGGAAGGAGAACAGAGGTCTGTCTCCTTGATCACTTTCATCATAGGGCTACATTGTTGAAATTTGGTGGCAAAATTCCAGCTATCGACAATATGATTTCCCTTCAGGCTTGAATGAAAAAAAGAAGAAGAAATTGTAAGATCTATTTGGGGAAAACCTCTCAACACTAGCTATATAAGCTCAATAACTTTTTGTTCACTTCTACTTTTTTAAATGCTATGTGTCTGCATCGTGGCTTCAAAATCTAAGGGACTGGTTTGGACAAAACTCAGCAGCACTTTTTTGTGCAGCTGCTAATAAAAAGAGGTTCGCCAACATTATCGCCAACATCCGATAATGGATATGGCACAAGAAGAAGAAGAAGAAGATATGTCTGCATCATTTTTCTTTTGTTTCCTTTGCTTGTTGATAGAAAGAAAGAAAGAAAGAAAGAAAGAAAGAAAGAAAGAAAGAAAGAAAGAAAAGGAAGAAAATAAGAAGACTAAGGAGGAGGAGAAGAAGGAGGAGAAAAAGGAAGGAAGGAAGGAAGGAAGGAAGGAAGGAAGGAAGGAAGGAAGGAAGGAAGGAAGGAAGGAAAGAAAGAAAGAAAGAAGGAAGGGAATTAGGAGGAAAGAAAGAGAGAGAGAGAGAGAGAGAGAGAGAGAGAGAGAGAGAGAGAGAAAGAAAGAAAGAAAGAAAGAAAGAAAGAAAGAAAGAAAGAAAGAAAGAAAGAGGAGGAAGAATAAGAAGAATAAGAATAAGGAGGAGGAGGAGAAGGAGGAGGAGGAGAAAAAGGAAGGAAGGAAGGAAAGAAAGAAGGAAGGGAATTAGGAGGAGAAAAGAAAGAAAGAAAGAGAGAGAGAAAGAAAGAAAGAAAGAATAAGAAGGAGAAGGAGGAGGAGAAAAAGGAAGGAAGGAAGGAAGGGAATTAGGAGGAGGAGGAGGGAGGAAAGAAAGAAAGAAAGAAAGAAAGAAAGAAAGAAAGAAAGAAAGAAAGAAAGAAAAAATCTTGATCAACTCATCAGCCATGCCAACATGCTGACCTTCTAGGTGGAATATTAAGGTTTTTTTAAATAGCTCCCCCTTCATGCTGTCTTTTTAGGACACAGAGTTTTAGGGCACCACATAAAATTGTGAAAGAGAAGAAGCGAAAAGCAATATTACCGTAGGAAGATCAAGAGAAAAGGTGAGGAAATATCACCCCCTTGACAAAAGGCTGACCTTAGCTAATAGCGGCCTTGGATTATCATCACTCCCTTTGGAGAAGCGGACAAAAGGTACCGCTAAGAATTGAACGCTCAGGGCCAGGAAAAGAGACACGATGCTTAGGCTGGATGACCTCTGGCTGTCTCTCATAAACTCGGTTTCCACTGGCAGTAATGCAAGAGAAGGGAAATCACAAGAGGGCAGAGAAGGGGAATAAAACCCAAACAGAGCTAAGTAGTTAAGCACCACAGTTCTAATGAGTTAGTGAGCTAACCTTTAAATGAACTGATGCTTTCCCGCTCCTGGAATTACACACAAATTATGCAAAGAGTTGCGAAAGGCCACAGCTTATCCGAGAAGACTCTGGAGCAATATGCCACCTGACAGGGCTGTCTCAGGCTCCTGTTAAAGTGTACGACAAAGATAAACAACCAGTTCTGCAGGAGAGGGCTCCATCTTGTTGTTTTTTTGTTGAGCTTGAGAGGGGTGAACGTCTACGGAGATTCTCCATCATCCAGATCTTGGTTGTCCCAAAGGTATTTTTCCGAAAGGCAACTGGACTTTCTCATTTTTTTTTCCTTGAAAACATTTTGCTTCTCATCCGAGGAGCTTCTTCAGTTCTTCAGTTCAGAACAGAAAAAGCTTCTTCTCAGAATAATGTCTAATCTAATGAAGAGAAGAACTAGCTGCCTTCTAGTGCTTGAGGAGCGGTCACAGAATAACAGAATAACAGAGTTCAAAGGGACCTCGGAGGTCTTCTAGTCCAACCCCCTGCTCAAGCAGGAGACCCTATACCAGGGGTAGGCAACCTTGGCTCTTTTATGACTCGTGGACTTCAACTCGCAGAATTCCTGAGCCAGCCATGCTGAGGGGAAAAGGAGGTTTCCAAGCTGAGCCATGTTGGCTCAGGAATTCTGGGAGTTGAAGTCCACGAATCATGAAGGGGCCATAGTTCCCCCATGCTGGCTCAGGAATTCTGGGAGTTGAAGTCCACCAGTCATAAAAGAGTCCAGGTTGCCTACCCCTGCCCTATACCATTTCAGGCAAATAGCTGTCCAATCTCTTCTTAAAAATCTCCAGTGTTGGAGCACGCACAACTTCTGAAAGCAAATCATTTCACTGGTATATTGTTCTGTTCTCCTTAGTTCTAGGTTGCTTCTCTTCTTTGGCAAATTTCCATGTGTTTCTTCTTGTCTTCCCTTCTGAGGCATTGGACAATAGTTTAGCCCCTCTTCTTTGGGTCAACCCCTCAAATATTGGAACACTGCTTATCGTGTCAACCCTAGTCCTTCTTTTCCCTAGACTAGATATACCTAGTTCCTGCAACCGTTCTTCATATGTTTTAGCTGCCATCTCCTTGCTCTTCTCTGCACTCCTTCCACAGGCTCAACATCTTTGGAACATTGAGCAGAACATTTTCGAGGAGAAACTAAACAAAACAAAAACAAGAAAGCCCAATTGCCTTTTGAAAAGCACCTTTGGGATTCAAGAGGGGTGATGTCACCAAGGGGTAGAGCTGAGCCTTTTTTGACCTGTCTCCCCAGTGATGGAACATCTGAATTGGATTGTTTTGCCTTGTAGAGACTTTGCTTTCCTGTTTCCACTGTCACGCTGCAATTTTTGAAGGCAAAACATGCCATCCAAAACAGATCAGTTTGGGGTCAAATATTTATGGTAGAAATTTTGAGTTCCTTTAAGGATCACATGCTGCATGAGCGCTGCCTACCTATGCAAGATGTGATGTTGGGAAGCAATAGTTAGATGGGATCAGCCTGTCCTGCTTTCTTCTTGTTGTTGTTAGTTGCGAAGTCGTGTCCGACCCATCGCAACCCCATGGACAATGTTCCTCCAGGCCTTCCTGTCCTCTCCCATCTTCTGGAGTCCATTGAAGCTCACGCCTACTGCTTCAGTGACTCCATCCAGCCACCTCATTCCCTGTCGTCCCCTTCTTCTATTGCCCTCCATCTTTCCCAGCATTAGGCTCTTCTCCAGGGAGTCCTTCCTTCTCATTAGGTGGCCGAAGTACTTGAGTTTCAACTTCAGGATCTGGCCTTCTAAAGAGCAGTCAGGGTTGATCTCCTCTAGGACTGACCGGTTTGATCGCCTTGCAGTCCAGGGGACTCGCAGGAGTCTTCTCCAGCACCAGAGTTCAAAGGCCTCAATTCTTTGGCGCGTCCTGCTTTCTACAAATGAACAAATATTTCAAGGGAGGCTCTACTTTGAGGAAATCTGGGACAAGGAATTTTACAGTCAATTTGCGGAGTCCCAGGGTAATCCGCAACAACTGGATCAAAGTAGTATCACTGCCTTATTTTACCCATCAAAAGTCATCTTTGTACTGTTTACGTGTCTTGAGATTCTTGAGACACCAGCAAGAATGCTAGTCAAGATGGATAATAGGTCTTATCTGATGTACGTGCCGTGCCAGCAAGATTCCCCAAAGCATGCATATTATTTTAAGAGCATGAGTAAAAGAATGTATATTCTATATCAAGGACTTTAGATTGAAAATAAGTTTAAAATGAAGGGGATTTTGCATGGAAAGGAATTTTATGCTTCTTTGAAGGGAAGGAGGAAGGAGAAAGGAAAGGAAAAGAAAGGGAGGAGGAGGAGGAGGAGGAGGAGGAGATGACACACTCCAAGAGAGAAAGAAAGCAAGACAATAGGAGAGAGAATATCCCAGATATTATCTTCTATTAAAAAAAATGATAGGGGAGTTAAGATAGAATTTCAGCTTGAAATGAAGAATTGTACGATGCCTGTTCATAGCAATTTTCAAATTCATCTCTCATATTTTAAAAGGCAAACATTACTTGTTTAAGACCTCTGGCTTTGACAGTGGATGTAGTGAATGAATCTTTATTGCAACCTGAAATCTAGAAATCTGACCTGAACATGCATAATATTTTTCATTCTGCTCCTTTCTGTGTTCAAGGCTTCATTTTATACAGATCAGGACAGAGAACAGCCTGCAAGCATTTTATATTAGTCTGACTTTTGAGTTGTGGAGGAGTGGGGAAGACATAATCACGGAGAAACAGTTCCCTAGAAGGCTAACTGCGCCCTGAACACAACTTTGTTGGCCTTTGAGGATTCATAGACCCATAAATATGCAAGTCCAGAATAAAACCAAACTGCGTTTTATTGAATTGACATTTAAATTAACTGACTCTGAGGCCGGTTCCAGTGGCTGCTTGTGGGAGAGGAGCAGCTGAGTTTTATGGGTTACTCTACTCAGAGCAGAATAACAGAGATGGAAGGGACCTTGGAGGTCTTCTAGTCCAACCCCCTGCTCAAACAAGAAACGTAATACCTATTTCAGAGAAATGGTTGTCCAATCTCTTCTTAAAAGTCTCCAGTGTTGGAACACCCACAATTTCTGGAGGCAAGTTGTTCCAATGATCCCTCCTTTTCAATATCTACATAAAAAAATGTTGGATGAGGTATCATGAATGGAATGATGATCCTCAGTTGAATATCTCTGCTCCCAACTGTCAAAGTGAAGATATTGGGCCCGTGTCTGGAAGTTGAGAGGGTCTGGGTGGGATGAACAGTTATCAATTCAGCCAAGATGAGAGGCTCTGGGTTCTGGGTTCCCCAAATTCAGGAACTGGAGTATCAGAATCAGTATAACAGGGGCTGCCCCAAAGAACAGGGAGTCAAGCTATTCTCCAAAGCGCCTGAAGGCAGGACAAGAAGCAATGGATGGAAACTAATCAAGGAGAGAAGCAACCTAGAACTAAGGAGAAACTTCCTGACAGTTAGAACAATTAACCAGTGGAACAACCTGCCTCCAGAAGCGGTGAATGCTCCAACACTGGACGTTTTTAAGAAGAGACTGGACAGCCGTTTGTCTGAAATGGTGTAGGGTTTCCTGCCTGAGCAGGGGGTTGGACTAGATGACCTCCAAGGTCTTTTCCAACTACTACTACTACTACTACTACTACTACTACTACTTCTTCTTCTTCTTCTTCTTCTTCTTCTTCTTCTTCTTCTTCTTCTTCTTCTTCTTCTTCTTCTTCTTCTTCTTCTTCTTCTTCTTCTTCTTCTTCTTCTTCTTCTNTTATTATTATTATTATTATTATTATTATTATTATTATTATTATTATTATTATTATTATTATTATTATTATTATTATTATTATTATTATTTCATTCTCTAGGAGGGAGGAAGTGGCTTCTCCCAGCAGCATTTTCCATGGTCACATGATCAAAATTTGGGCATACCAATGGAACAACCTGCCTCCAGAAGCGGTGAATGCTCCAACACTGGAAGTCTTTAAGAAGAGACTGGACAGCCACTTGTCCGAAATGGTGTAGGGTTTCCTGCCTGGACTCAATGACCTCCAAGGTCCCTTCCAACTTGATGATGATGATGATGATGATGATGATGATGATGATGATGATGATGATGATGGAAAGGACCTTGGAAGTCTTCTAATCCAACCCCTGCTCAAGCAGGAACTTCTATACCTTCTGGACGAATGGCCATCCAGCCTCTTCTTGAAAAGGTTCTCCTGCTTGAGCAGGGGGCTGGACTAGAAGACCTCCAAGGTCCCTTCCAGCTCCATTCTATTCTAAAACCTTCAGTGATGAAACACCCACAACATCTGAAGGCAAGCCGTTCTACTGATTAATTGTTCTCATTATCAGGAATGTTCTCCTTAGTTCTAGATTGGATCTCTCTTTGATTAATTTTGATCCACTGTTTCTTGTCCTGCCCTCAGGTGCTTTGGCAAATAAGTTGAACCCCTTCCTCTCTGTGGCAGCCCCTGAAATATTGGAAGATTGCTCTTCTCTTCACTCATGGTAGGTGTTTCCATTTTTCATCCTTGATGAGTCACACTACATGGTTCAAACCTGGTACCTCATCTAAGGACCTGCTAAATTCTAGGACAGGGGTTCCCAACCCCAGTCCATGGACTGGAACCGCAAAAGCAAATGAAACCTCATCTGTGCATGAATGGTATCTTCATCTGTGCATGAATAGTATCTAGATAGCACGTGAAATCATTCCTCCCAGTCTATGGAATGTTTTTTCCCACCAGTCCCTGGTGCTAAAAAGGTTGGGGGCTGCTGCTCTAGGAAGGTCTAGCATTAGAAGGGACCTTGGTGGTCTTCTAGTCCAACCTCCTGCTTATGGGAGAAGCCTGAAGAGCAAGTGGCAGCTGAAGCCAGACAACTCTTTTCACAACTGAATCTTGCATGCCAAATTGCTCCAATCCTGGATCATGATGCCCTTTTCATGGTCACGCAGACCTTAGTTACCTCCTGACTGGACTGCTGCAATGTGCTCTACCTGGGGCTGTCCTTGATAACTATCTCAAAGCACAACTCAATGCATCTATTTTCCAAGCTACGCTGTTCCCAACAGGTTTCAAGGTGTTGGTTATCACCTTTAAACTGATACAGCATCCAATTGGGCTGTGTGCAAGGCCACCTTCTCCCCCAAAACACATCTCAGCCCCACATACTCCTACGGGGATGGCACGCCTGAGGTTCCCTCTCAGACATGGGGTGTATGAAGTAGTGTTTTGGGTACCTGTTCCTGCGGTCTGAAATTATCTCTCCCTCCTCATCTAATATACGACAGGACCCAATTCTATACATGTAATCCTTAACTTACCACCACATCTGAGTCCAAAATGTCCACCGCTAAGCACGAATGAGTTTTTGTCCCCCTTTGCACTCTTTCTTCCCACCAATATTTGGAAGACGTTTCTCCTTACTGTCTTCTTGGGGTTTCAAGAGGCCCAAAGTCACCCAGCTAGTGTTGTGATTCCATGCCAGCCTGTGATCCCGGCAGCTGAGTCTGGGGAGTCAGAAGAGGAGGAGGAGGGGCCTGGGGAGATGTCAGAGTCGGAGAAGGGCTCTGATGAGTTACACGACTTGACTTACAAAGTGAGGAAGAACCTGGCTCCTCCACTCGTGATCAAGCTGAAAGCCAGCTGTGCTGGGAGGATGAGTCAGACTCGGAGGAAGCACATCAGAGATGCTCGTAAATGTAGACAGATCACACAAGTAGGACAGAGGGAGGCAATGGCGCGACTCCAGGGGAAGAGGAGAAAGCAGTGAGAAGCCACGCCTTGGGGGCTGCGTAACAAAAAGGGAATGTGTGGGCAGGGCTGGTGGCTGGAGGCAACCGTTTGCAAAGAACTTCAGAGTCAAGAGATCATGGTCCATCTATTTTGCCTATGAGTTATTTCCTGTTTGACTCGTGCTCCGTTTTTGCTTTTGGACAAGGTCTCCATTGGAAAAGTGTTCTGTTGCTTTGGTTTTCTGGGACAATTATCAGGTCTGTAACTCAAATAAAAAGGGTTTGTTTTCCAGCCTACTGTTCAAAGAGGGGTTGTCTTTGTGAAGTAACAAGGACGTACGTAGGCTGGGACAGAACAGCTAGCTAGTGCTTACGGGAAAACTAGAACTCCCGTTCCATTCTGGTTTCTTCCCAGTGCATTTAACGAAGGCACCAAGGTGACTTTTTTTTTTATCTGTTCCCCTACCAGCAATACACAGGATATGAAAGTCTAGAAGAGATGGCTCTCTCCTTAATGAGAATTCATACCATAGATTAGAGTTTCTTATCAAGTTTCGGCTCCCGAGATATCAAGTGGAGCAGATAAACCAGATGGGCTCCCGAATTCTGTCAAAATTTCTTGGCCAGCTGCTCTCATTTCAAAAGCCGGCTGGATTTTTTTTTCCCCTCCAAAAAATAGGCATGTGAAGCAAATTGGTCTGATAGACCTTTATAATGCAATTACACGCTGAGATGGGGTCCGGAGCAGGCAGGCAGAAATATTATTGATGGCTGGTGAAAACAGGGAATAAGATGTTATTAAGCCAAGTCAGAGATAGATATCGATAGCTAATATAAAGCCCTTTATTGGTTTACAGGCTGTGGGAAAGGAGGCAGTGAGATCTGACCCTTAGCTTTGCTTTTAATTTCACTGGAGGGACGGGGTTCATGAATAAAACATCGTAGCTTGCACGGCTTTGATATTTGCCACTACTTTCCGTGTCCCAAGCTCGGTCCTGGAGAGAATTGAGTGAGCACAAAGAAGGCTAACAACGTAAACTTGGAAGTCTTTCTTGTCTGCTGGGATCAAGAAAGTTGAGGGCCATTGTGGAAATGGCAGAGAAGATCAGTGAGAGAGAAGTCAGCTCTGAGGCAACATCAGGTCAAAACTGGATCTGAAGCAGAGGTGAGGACCTCACGTCTCAACCAGATGTAAATGTCAGGGCAACAGCTGTCTAAGGATCAGTGCAATAGAGCAGGAAGCTGTGCTAGAAGTGAATTTAAATTGAGAAGAACTGAAGGGATTACAGTTGTGTTGGAGATACTCCAGAGTAAATCCATTACTCTGGAGGTCTTCTCCATAGGCAAATCATGCAGAGAAGAATGGAAGGGAGTAAACGCCACTCCTTACTAGCACTGATGATGTTACCTAGTTTGGTGTAATGAAACGACTGCAAGAAAGAAAACAAGCTCAAGGTCCTCTCATGACAGTTGTATTAGGAGATAATCCAGTAAATCCATTATTCTGGAGGACTTCTCCATAGGCAAACTGTACAGAGAAGAATGGAAGGGATTACAGCTGTATTCGGAGATGATCCTAGTAAATCCATTTTTTCTGGAGGACTTCTCCATACTCCAACTGCACAGAGAAGAACGGAAGGGATTACAATGGTAAATCTACTCTAGAAAGTATGTAGAGGAGAGCAACAAAGATGATTAGGGGACTAGAGGCTAAAACATAGGAAGAACGGTTGCAGGAATTGGGTATGTCTAGTTTAATAAAAAGAACGAGTAGGGGTGACATAACGGTAGTGAGTCAATGTTTGAAGGGCTGCCATAAAGAAGAGAGGGTCAGCCTATTCTCCAAAGCACCTGAAGACAGGACAAGAAGCAACGGATGGAAGCTAATCAAGAAGAGAACCAACCTAGAACTAAGGAGAAACTTCCTGTCAATGAGAACAGTTAATTAGTGAAATGGCTTGCCTTCAGAAGTTTTGGTGCTCCATCACTGGAGGCTTTTAAGAAGAGATCGGGCAACCATTTGTCTCAAATGGTATAGGGTCTCCTGCTTGAGTAGGAGGTTGCACTAGAAGATCTCCAAGTTCCTTCCAGTTCTGTTATGCTGTTACGTGAAACCAACAAGATCTCTGAATCTGTAACACAAAGCGCATGCATTTTTCCAATTTTGTGGAGTTTCTTCTCCGTATGAGACTGGAATGCAGCATGACTTCTCATCCGTGGTGAAGCCTCATGTCCCATTTTGTCTCGGCATTTTGAGTTACTGAGAAACAGCATCTCAGCTTCTGTTTGACAGAAGTAAAACTGGGAGAAGATGGACGGGATGGCGAAGCTATACAAATATTGAATTGGGGGAAAAAAAGTGAGTTCTAGTTTTGCCTTAGGGACAAAAGCTGGCTGGGGGACTTTGGATCAATCACCAGGCGACAGTGAGTTCTAGTCTTGCCTTCGGTAGGAAAGCCAGCTGAGTAGCTTTGGGCCAAATCACCAGGAGACGGTGAGTTCTAGTCCAACTTTAGGCACAAAGGCCAACAGGGTGGGGTTGTGCCAGTCACTCTCTCTCAGTTCAACTCATTCAACTCACCCTCACATGTATGTTTTTGTCCTGTCTGTCCTGTTCTGTCTGTTCTGTTCAATCCTGTTTGTCCTGGTTACTAATCAAATTGCAGAGCAGGCAGCTAAAACTCAGCACGTATTGTATTTGCAGAATTCAATCTGGGTCCGTCACTGGGAACAGAGGTTTCGTTTTCCAAGCTTTCAGCCCATGCTGGAGCCCATCCTTAGGGAACTTTTCTCGACTGGAAGATTCACACCTGACTTTTTTAAAAAAGAAAAAAAATCAGAAACTTCAGTAGTTTATTGATTTATTTATCAAACTTAGTAGAATAGAATAGAGCTGGAAGGGACCTTGGAGGTCTTCTAGTCCAGCCCTCTGCTCAAGCAGGAGAACCTACACCATCTCAGACAGATGAATGTCTAGTCTCTTCTTAAAAATCTCCAGTGATGGAGCGCCCACAATTTCTGGAGGCAAGCTGTTCCACTGGTTAATTGTTTTTACTGTCAGGAAGTTTCTCCTTAATTCCAGATTGCTTCTCTCTTTGATCAGTTTCCAACCATTGTTTCTCATCCTTCCCTCTGGTGCTATGGTGAACAACCTGACCCCTTCTGCCTTGTGGCAGCCCCTCAGATACTAGAGCCCTGCTATCATGTCTCCCTTATTTCTTCTTTTCTTTAGACTTAGTATTTCACAGATGTTTTTTTTTTTCTTCTAACTGAGAAATCATCTGCTTGGGCCTTTCATTCTCTCTAATAGCAGAGCTTGGCCCCCTCTAGGAGAGTGGCTTGACTGACTGACTGACTGACTGACTGACTGACTGACTGACTGACTGACTGACTGACTGACTCATTCATTCATTCATTCATTCATTCATTCATTCATTCATTCATTCATTCATTCATTCAGTAGGGCTTATGTGCTGCTTCAAGGTAGGACTTGGATGCCATTTGATCTCTCATTCCAGGTGTTGACCGCAAGGTTGTGGCTACCTAACTGAATTAGTACTTTTCTTTGTTGTTCATTTATTCACGATTATTTGTTTAGTTGCACATTTGTTCCCATTGCTCAGACTTATTGCCAGGATGGCGCAGTGGTTAGAATGCAGTATTGCAGGCTGATTGCAATAATGCTAGGAGTTCGATCCTGACGGGGTTCAATGTTGACTCAGCCTTCCATCCTTCTGAGGTCGGTAAAATGAGGACCCAGATTGTTGGGGACAATACGCTGACGTTTGTAAACTGTGAAGAACTATGTAATGGTATATAAGTGTACGTGCTAGTGTTATTTTCTCATAAAATGGCCCACAAGAACTTAAGAGAGGGGGAAAGAGAACTCACATCCCCCCCCTTGCACACTAAACAGCAAGAGACACATTAAGGAAAATGATAGGAAATGGAAGATATTTATGAACGAATGAAAGAAAGAAAGAAAGAAAGAAAGAAAGAAAGAAAGAAAGAAAGAAAGAAAGAAAAAAATGTATATGGCCGAAATCTTCCATTGACAAATCTGGAGAAAAAAAAAATCAAACAGTCAAATTAAATCTAAAAAGTTAGAACAGTTTTTTTTTTTTTAATCCGTAGATCCACAATTGGATCTAACAAATTACCAAGATATCCAACAGACAGTTAAGCCAGGCTATGTAAGGTTTTGTTTTCTGTCTTCTTTTTAATTTTCTGGAAACTTCTGTGCAATAGGAATAATATTGTATGCCACATTATCAAACTTGTGACTTTTGAAAGTCTGTTTATTTGTGTACCGTAACCGGCTCTAAAATAGCCTATCAGCCAGTCCTAAGTAAAGCTTTTTTTTTCTCTGTATTTCTTATTTCTAGTTTTACCTTCTCCCTGATACATTTCCTTCACTGAACCACAGAAGACTACAGTATTTTGTGCACTCAACCTTCAGGCAATCTGTTAGCACTCAAGTGTTCATTGATTGGAAAATGATGCAACAGTTGGCTAGTTGCAGCCATAAGGCAATGCAATAAACTTCAAGCTCCACTATCTTTTCATCCCCAATTCCACAACACAAACATTATCCCAAAGTGTTTGAAGAAAGGCCTCTGCCGTTTTGACGTTGAGAACTTTTAGGACCGCTTTTGAGTTGGAATTTGATCACCCGTTCACCAGGAGGAGAATTCTGTTGCAAATGTTCAACATTAGCTAGATGTGGGTGGGGGACAATGTTCTCAAGGTTTTAGGTCTGCTTTGCAACGATGGGCTACAGATTCCAATTGTTGTTGTTGTTGTGCCTTTGAGTCAATTGTGACTCATGGGACCTCCTTGACAAGTCATTCACTCTGCACGTATATTTTAGAATATAATAACAGAGTTGGAAGGGACCTTGGAGGGCTTCTAGTCCAACCCCCTGCTCAGGCAGGAAACCCTATAGCATTTCAGACAAATGGCTGTCCAGTCTCTTCTTAAAGACTTCCAGTGTTGGAGCATTCACCGCTTCTGGAGGCAGGTTGTTCCACTGGTTAATTGTTCTAACTGTCAGGAAGTTTCTCCTTAGTTCTAGATTGCTTCTCTCTTTGGTTAGTTTCCACCCGTTGCATCTTGTCCTGCCTTCAGGCGCTTTGGAGAATAGCTTGACTCCCTCTTCTTTGGGGCAGCCCCTGAGATATTGGAACACTGCTATCATGTCCCCCCTCGTCCTTCTCTTCGTTAAACTAGACATACCCAATTCCAGCAACCGTTCCTTATATGCTTTAGCCTTCGGTCCCCTGATCATGTTTGTTGCTCTTCTCTGTACTCTTTCTAGAGTCTCAACATCTTTTTTACATCGTGGTGGCCAAAACTGGATGCAGTATTCCAAGTGTGGCCTTACCAAGGCATTGTAAAGTGGTATTAATACTTCACGTGATCTTGATTTTGTCCCTCTGTTAATGCAGCCTTGCACTGTGTTGGCCTTTTTGGCAGCTGCAGCACACGGCTGGCTTATATTTAGGTGATTGTCCACTAGGACTCCGAGGTCCCTCTCACAGTTACTACTATTATTGCTGCATGATGTTCAACTTGAAACCTGAGTCAAAGTCTAATGAAATCAAATATAATTCCTGAAGTTCTGCAGAAAGGAGAGGATTTATCTATCCGGAAAAGGAAACACGTATGGCTAATGCAGTTTCAATTAGTATCTGTGTGTATTTAGACATGCATGGATTAAAATTTGAGGCAAGACATATGCTTCTTGCAATATCAACCAGGGACTTTGTGGAAAACTACTCTCAGATTAGCTAAAACAGCTTCAGTCCCAGTTACTTATATATTTTTCTGTTGGATGTCTCTTTAGGGCTTGCGAAACAGCAGGCACATGGAAGGGATGGGGGTGGCAAAAATAAATGCAAGAATTACATTTAAAAAACAAATCTGAATTCTTATTTCCAATTTTGATTTGTTGCCAAATATGCAACACAGCAAGCTAATGATGGAGCAATATTCTAGATTATTTGGTAAACTACGGTAAAGCCAAATCTAGATTTTGATTTAGATTTAGATTTAGATTTAGATTTAGATTTAGATTTAGATTTAGATTTAGACTTAGACTTAGACTTAGATTTTGACTTAGACTTATTTAGATTTAGATTTAGATTTAGACTTAGACTTAGACTTAGATTTTGACTTAGACTTATTTAGATTTAGATTTAGATTTAGATTTAGATTTAGATTTAGATTTAGATTTAGATTTAGATTTAGATTTAGATTTAGATTTAGATTTAGATTTTGACTTAGACTTACTTAGATTTAGATTTAGATTTAGATTTAGATTTAGACTTACTTAGACAGACTTAGATTTAGATTTAGATTTAGATTTAGATTTAGATTTAGATTTAGATTTAGATTTAGATTTAGATTTAGATTTTGACTTAGACTTACTTAGATTTAGATTTAGACAGACTTAGATTTAGACAGATTTAGATTTAGACGTAGACTTACTTAGATTTAGATTTAGATTTAGATTTAGATTTAGATTTAGATTTAGATTTAGATTTAGATTTAGATTTAGATTTAGATTTAGACTTAGACTTAGACTTAGATTTTAACTTAGACTTACTTAGATTTAGATTTAGATTTAGATTTAGATTTAGATTTAGATTTAGATTTAGATTTAGATTTAGATTTAGATTTAGATTTAGATTTAGATTTAGATTTAGATTTAGACTTAGATTTAGATTTAGACTTACTTAGACATAGATTTAGATTTAGACTTACTTAGATTTAGATTTAGACTTACTTAGACAGACTTAGACTTAGACTTAGACTTAGACTTAGACTTAGACTTAGATTTAAATTTAAATTTAGATTTAGATTTAGATTTAGACTTAGACTTAGACTTAGACTTAGACTTAGATTTTGACTTAGACTTACTTAGATTTAGATTTAGATTTAGACTTAGACAGATTTAGATTTAGATTTAGACTTACTTGGATTTAGATTTAGATTTACCGTAGATTTACTTAGATTTAGATTTAGATTTAGACTTACTTAGATTTAAATTTAGATTCAGATTCAGATTCAGATTCAGATTTGCTAGTGGCTGCCTAGTTTGAATTACATATACAGATAGTCCTTGACTTACGATCACAATTGAACCCAAAATGTATGTTGCTAAGTGAGACGTTTGTGAAGTGAGCTCACCTCCATTTTACAATCTTTCTCACCGCCATTGTTAAGGGAATCACTGCAGTTGTAAAGTTAGTAACACGGTTGTTAAGTGAATCTGGCTTCCCCTTTGACTTTGTTTGTCAGAAAATTACAAAAGGTGATCACAGGAGCCTGGGAAACGTCTGGATAACATTCTCTCTTTTATTCGCTCTCCTGATTTTATTGAAAGCAACAAAGTAAACTCACAATTAAATGCTTCTTGATTTTGCAGGTTTTGGATGCAATGGACAAAATCTGTTCACTGTTTTTATATATATACAAAACACCATTTGCCATTTTATGAACCTTTCAATCTTAGGGATGTATGTTCCTCCATTAAACAGGGTTTATTTACTGTGTTTGTTTCTTTGACTACAAGCAGGTTTAACTAAAGAGTCCAAGGTTGCATCAACAGATGGGAAGGGAAGGGAAAGGAAAGGAAAGGAAAGGAAAGGAAAGGAAAGGAAAGGAAAGGAAAGGAAAGGAAAGGAAAGGAAAGGAAAGGAAAGGAAAGGAAAGGAAATAAATAATCAAAATGTAGAATGCATCCATAACTTTTAAGCCACAAAAATGTTCCTTATTAACTTCTGAGAATGAATCTTGTAGGCTGTGGAGAGCTGACAGATGCACATATTTAAATATTTGTCATTGTATCGTTGAAATGTCATAAAAATCGCAGATCTTTGGTGGAGAATATGAATACGGGCTCTTTCAGATGTGTTTAGTAACAATCAACTTGTCAATCCTGTCCTTTGTTAAGTTAGATCCTGAATCCTCTGGATTTTAGTCCGGGAGAAATTGCATCATGGCCAAACACATATATTTAACTTTCTTTTTATTTCAAGTGACTTTGCATAATGGGACTTGGTATATTTATTTCCATATGATGTCATTGTATCCACCCAACAACAGAAAAGATCTGTTCAAGAAAGAGAGAAAGGAAAAAAGTTGGGAGAATTTGTTTCTCCTTCTACTAGAACCTAGAAATTGTCCCAAAGGTGTGTGTTTTGTTTTTGTTTGTTTGTTTTTCCCAAAAGGCAACTGGACTGTCTTGGTTTTTTCCTTTGGAAACATTTTGCTTCTTATCCAAGAAGCTTCTTCAATTCTGCTCCCTAGAACTATCCTACAAAACGGAAGAAGCTTCTTGGATGAGAAGCAAAACATTTTCAAAGAAAAAAACAACAACAAGAGTAATAATAATGATAAAGTTGGAAGGGACCTCAGAGGTCATCTAGTCCAGTTGCCTTCTTGGAAAAAAAAAAACATCTTTGGGACAACCAGGACCTAGATGATTGAGAATCTCCGTAGACATCAACATCATATTATGAGGAACATTTTCAGGAATTGGGTATTTCTAGTCTAGTGAAAAGGAGGACTAGTGGTGATAGCAATGTTCTAATATTTGAGTGGTTGCCACAAAGAAGAGGGGGGTCAACTTATTCTCCAAAGTACCAGAAGACAAAACAAGAAGGGTGGTAGATTAGGAAAAGATCCCACCTCCACCCCATCTATGCAAGTTCTTTTTATCCACTTTGTTGTCAAAGTTAATGTTTTAACTTTCAATGCCTGAATGTAGAAGGGCGGACAGAGACTGAAGGTGGAGTCAAGAGAGTGTGGGAAGTCACCCCCCTCCCCAGAGAAAGAAATATTTTTGGAAATACTTAAAAGGCAGAATATATTTCCCTAAAGGATTTTAAAAACAGAAACCAACCCTGCCCCCAAGTGTCTCTGTCCCAAACAGAAACCAAGTCTGTAGAAATGCAGATGTGATAATCTTGTCAGAAAGACTGGAATCAGGAAACTGGGATTAGGAAGAAAGATCCCTAGAATCAACACCAAAAATCTAAGAATCGTCAGCCCCAGCCCCAGGGAAGCAGGATATGACCCTTGGGACATAATAGGGTTAACCCACCACCATCAGAATACCAGAAAAGCACACTCAGACTCAGGTCAAAGTTCATGCCACAGGAACAACTCCAAACAAAAGGCTCAAGAAGGTATAAAAACCCACTCCCTACATGTGCTCTCTCTCTTCCTCTTTTCTTCCAGAGCCATCTTCCTGTCTTGCTCTCCTCTTCAATAAACTGCAACCTTCTTTCTAAAGCAGTCGCCATGTTGTTTATTCCCGGCTTGGACTGAACCATGATGAAGACTTTTCCTCCCACAAATAGTCCAACCCCTCTTGAATTCCATTGACTCTTATCTATTTCCAATTTAGTGTTGACCATTAGTTGACTAGATTCTTGCTTATAGGCACGAGGAATAAGTCAGCTTAACTGGAATTAAACGCGTGGCCCTGATTCTTCATGGCTGACACCAATGCTTTCACATTTTTAACTTTCTCATTGTTTTAGACTGTTAATGATAGCACTGCACGCTGCCCAGCGTCACTCAATAATGAGACATGTGGCATACAAATTTAAATGATGAATAAAATAAAAATCGGCCGTTCTTTCCTCCCATTTCTCGCCCATCACCAAATTCCAACCGAATTCTGATTGCCCCTCATAAAGCAGTGGGGATCTCAATGTTGTTAAACCACAGGTAGTTAGACAAGGCTGAGAGCCTGGGGGTGGATGTCTCCATTAAAACACCTCGATCTAAACTGAGCTTCCTGGAGTTTAAATGCTCATTCCTTCAGAGCCCAGGATGCCAAGCACTTATGAAAGGAGGTGCTTTTGTCCTTGTTATGATGAGCAAATTGGTGCCTAGTCAACATCTTTAAATAGGTGTGCAATTCAGAGACACTAATGCACAATTAGTTAGCTTTGTTCTACCAGGTATTTAAGAGCCTGACAAATAGGGGGAAACAAACTAGCCACCCTTCCCCTTATTTCAAACGCTCACAATCAGGAAACCAGTTGCAGGATTGCAGGAAATTAGATGCACAGCATAAGACTTATTTTAAAACAAAAGTACCTTTGCATCCGTCACAAGAGGGAAAAATGCATCCGCAGGCAAGCTCAGTTTGGATCTATAAACGAAGGAGATAGCATCAAGATCACGAGAAGTGTTAAAACCACTTTATAATGTCGTGGTAAGACCACACTTGGAATATTTCATCCATTTTTGGTTGCCACAATATAAAAGAAGATGTTGAGGATCTGGAAAGAGTGCAGAGAAGAGCAACAAAGTTGATTA
>NW_015389953.1:33239-48524 GCF_001527695.2 Protobothrops mucrosquamatus
ACAATACAATACAATACAATACAATACAATAGAGCTGGAAGGGACCTTCAAGGTCTTCTAGTCCAGCCCATTGCTCAAGCAGGAGAACTGATACCATTTCAGACAAGTGACTGTCTGGTGGACCTGACACTAACTCTGTTATTCTGTTATTCTGACCATCTGGAGATCTTCAAACTACATTGAAATTACAGGGTTTCTGTTGACTTCTTTCCATTATCTTCCTGGCCTTCTGGCCTTCAGCTAAGGACTGGAAGACAACTAGATGTTTATTTGCATCAACTTGAATTTGGGAGATCTGGCATCTTGCTTGCAACACCTATTTAGGTTCTTGGGAAGGACTCAATAGATGTATAAAAATATCAAATCCAGTCTAGAACAGGGCTTTTCAACCAGTGGTACGGGTACCACCTGTGGTACATTGGCACCTGGCAGAAGGTGGTACGTGACCATCCTAGAAAAGTGGTAGCAGGGGAGGGGAATGAGCTGAACTGGTGGCAGCAACGCACAAGCCTGAGCGAGAGATGGCTGGAGCTGCAGGGCTGTCAGGGCTCAGCGGAAGCGCCAGGATCAGTGCCGCTTTCCAGCTGATCGGTGCTTCTTCAAGACTGTCAGGGCTCAATGGAAGCACCAGGATCAGCGCCAGGCTCCAGCTGGAGCATTCAGCTGGAATGTTGCAGCATCTCCAGGGTCTTGTGATTTACATTCAGATGCTTGGCAACTGATTCATATTTATGACGGTCACAGTGTCCCAGGGTCATGTGAAGTGACCAAAACCTGCTGCAACCACCCAGCAGATGGGAGGGAATAAAAACCAAACACCACCCCACCCCACCCCTGCTGCCAATCCTCAACAGAAATGCTCACAACAATGAAAACCTCAGACAGGAGGAAGAGCGCCACCGGGTGGGCAGACAGATGTCTTGCTTCTCTGTGGCTTGGGGGGCACTTTTTTCAGTGCCATTGTAACTTCAAACAGTCACTAAGCGAACTGTTGTAAGTCGAGGACTACCTGTACTTTATCACTTTTTTCCTTTTTTTTTTTAGTTATCAAGTTTTGACACATTGCTAGGCAACTGGTGGTACTCGGATGTTGCCATATCCTAAAAGTGGTACAATGGGTGAAAAGGTTGAAAAGCCCTGGTCTAGAACATCCGGTTAGCTGGGCAATAAAACATAATAATACAGGTTAGTCCTCAAGTTATGACCACAACTGAGTCCAAAATTTCTATAAGCAAGATAGCTGTTGAGTGAACGTAGCCCCATTTTTGACTTTTCCTGCCAGAGTCACTAAGTGAATCACTGCGGTTGTTAAGTGACACTGTTGTCATGTGAATCTGGCTTCCACATGACATGGCTTGTCAGAAAGTTTCAAAAAGTGATCACACAACCCTGGGACACCACAACCATCATAAATATGAGTCAAGCGTCTGAATTTTCATTAGGTGTCCACGAAGATACTGCAACGGTCACAAACGTGGAAAATGGCCATAAGTAGTTTTTTTTCCCAGTGACAATGTGACTTAGAGCAATCACTAAATTCTGGGTTGTAAATAGAGGATTAGCTGAAATAATATGAACCAATAAAAAATCACACAAAGTGTGGCATGACAAAGAAGCGACAATGATGCATTGGAAAAACCGCAAGGAACAAAAAAAAACATAAGAACTGGTATGATCATAAAATAGAGAAAATAATTGAAACTGAAGAAGCTAAAGTACTCTGGGACTTTAGAATTCAAACAGACAGACACCTGTCACATAACACCCTTGACTTAACAATTGTCTATAAGAAAGACAACAACAACAAAAAGCCTGGATAGTGGATGTAGCAGTGCCTGGAGACAGCAGAATAGAAGGGAAAGAACTGGAGAAGAAAGAACGTGGTTTGAAAAAAGGATCAAAGAAGCCATCTATGTCAAAACTGAACAGCCTTCTCTTAACAGGGGGAGGAAGGATACAACACCATCTCTCTCCAGTCTACAACACAGTCCTTTCAACAATTCCATTTGCACTACTCAGGTGACACTGATGACACAGATAAACCTCCAGGTGGCCTCAACGACCCTCTAAAAGAATGCAAATGACCAGCTGTCTGCAAGGAGTATAAATCCTTCCATTCCCCACCATCCATTAAGAGCTGAAGAAGCTTCTGGGATGAGAAGCAAAACGTGTTCAAAGAAAAACAAGAAAGTCCAGTTGCCTCTTGAAAAAGCACCTTTGGGATACCTAGAGAAGACAACAAAGTACAAAGACCTGTGAATTGAAACAGAACGAAGAGAGCAAAGGCAGTCCCAATAGTGATAGGAACTTTGGCTCCAATCCCAAAACATCTGGATCACCCCTTGAACACCATCGGGATTGACCAACTCACCACCCGTCAGTTGGAAAAGGTGGTTTTACCTGGGACAGCATACATCCCTGCCCACAATGACTTTAACACCAAAAAATGTCAACATCTGCCTCACCCATATATTTGGGAAGGACTCAATAGTTGGATAAAAATTGCCAAGGCCAGTCTGAACATCTGGCTGACTGTGCAACAGATAGCACCATCAAAACAACCACACCCGCCTATTCCAAGTTCTGGGGAAGGACTTGATAAGGTGGATGAAAATGTCAAATCCAGTCTAGAGCATCTGGTTGACTGGTCAACCAACCACAATCATTTATCTATTGCCTGACTCCCAGCTATTTCTTTCTTTTTAATCAAATCAGCAAATTGAATGAACAGTTCAGATTACTTTGAAATGACTTGTCAAACTGGAGTGACAACTCATATCCGGGTCTTGTCCTTCATTACTCATATTAGTTCCCGTAGAAGATGCAGGCTTGTGCAGAGAAAGAAACGGACATACTGCAGATGCAACTCATCTTACTTATAGGCCATCCTCAACTTACAACTGTTCATTTAGTGACCGTTCAAAGTTACAAGGACACTGAAAAAGTCACTTGTGACCATTTTTCACATGACCTTTGCAGCGTCCCCACGTGGTTACATAATCCAAATTCAGATGCTTGGCCATTGGTTCGTATTTATGATGGTGGCAGTATTCCCAGGGGTCACACGATCCCCTTTTGCAAAATTCTGGCAAGCAAAGTCAACGGAGGAAGCCAGATTCACTTAACAACCATGTTACTAACTTAAAAACTGCAGGGATTCACTTCCCAACTGTGTTAAAATTCACTTACTAACCACTTCATTTACCAGAAATTTTGGGTTCAAATGTGGTCTTAAGGTGAGGACAACCTATAGTTTTGGATTCTCTCAAACATCAGAGACCAAATTTGCTAGTCAACTACCAACTACAAAATAATTTTTGGCTCAATTGTAGTCGTAACTCGAGGACTCCCTGTATGTATGTGTGCAGTGGTGGGATTCAGCCAGTTCGCACCACTTCGGCAGAACCAGTAGCTAATTTTTTGTTGCCCGGGCCCAGAATGGACTTCTGGAAGTGGCATCCACACAGAGAACCAGTTGTTCACATATTTGAATCCAACCATTGTATGTATGTATGTATCTCCAATTATTTTAAAAATGTGAATCCCAGGCACATTCATATCAAAACTTTGAACTCCGGGATAGATATAAAAAACAGCTGTTTATTGTTAAAAACAACAGTTTGTTATACAAACAACTGTCTGCTGCCTAAGCTTTCGTCAGTCCCCTGCCGACGTCATCAGAGTGAAAGCTGGAAGTTGGAGAGTCTGCTTATAAACCTAGTTGTTTTGGGGCTCTGCTCATTGAATGCGTAATTGGTCTGTCCACCCTAACCGACCGTAATTGCTCTGACTGCCTTGCACCTACTTGTGCACATTTTGATCTTACCGCCCTTTCTCCTCCCATTGCCCCCTTCCTCGTCTGCTCTACTTTGCTCACCCCAGTCAATCTTGTCCTTTCTGGCTGTGTCTTGTCCGCTAATGTGCGTAAAGATCTTGGTGTCCCTTCTCCTCTCATCCCTGCCCCCTCCGCCTGTCCCGCTCGCCCTTGGCTGCTTGGAGTTGTTTTTTTATATCTATCCCGGAGTTCAAAGTTTTTATACTTTTGATATGCATGTATGCATGCTTGTATGTATACTGACTGTATAATTTGGCTAGTCTAGAGAAAAGAAGGAGGGACATGATAGGAATATTCCAGTATCTGACGGGCTGCCACAAAGAAGAGGGAGGTCAATTTATTTTCCAAAGCACCAGAAGGTAAGACAAGAAGCAATGGATGGAAACTAACCAAGGAGAGAAGCAACCTGGAATTAAGGAGAAACTTCCTAACAGGGAGGACAATTACTAGTGGAACAACTTGCCTTCAGAAGTTGTAGATGCTTCATCACTGGAGGTTTTTAAGAAGAGATTAGACAGCCATCTATCTGAAATGGTATAGGGTCTTCTACTTGAGCAGGGCCTGGACTAGAAGACCTCCAAGGTCCCTTCCAGCTCTATTCCAATTCTGATTGTGATTTGTATTTGGTAGGCCAAAAGGAGTATTTCTACTCATACACTTTCTCCTCTCTAAGATGGGAACACTTCCATCCGTTTACAATCATGCATTAACCATAATTACATTTAAATGCAATTCTGAATCATAATTATAAAAAGGAATCTCAGTCTCCGATTTAAAAGCTGAATCACTGACTAGCGGTGATCTTTAGGCATAAGACCGGCATAAATATAAAACTAATCATGATTAATGTTCCAAGGAGAATAAGCCCCTAGTCTTCTAGAAGTAGAAATGGATCATTGAGGCCATCTTAATTCCACCCACCTCTGCTCATTGCTGGAAACTGATTGAAAGCAGCCTTGGCTATACAAAAATTGAAATTTTACTTCAACACAATCAGTGAAGGGAGCCCTCCACTTCTCCAAGTCATTGGTTCCACTGTTGATCTCTTATAATAAGTCCCCCTCCTTCTCTAATGTTCAGTCAGAGTTTGCATTCTGTAACTTAAATCCATTATTCTGAAGCAACACTGGACATTCAAGTACATGCCTCTTTTCAGAAGAATGCTATTGTGAATGTCCCAACGGTACTTTTCAAAAGACAAACTGGACTTTCTTCTTTTTGTTGTTTTTCCTTGAAAATGCTTCACTTCATGTACTCAATGAGTAGTCCTCAACAGCACTACATCCACGTGGAGAGAAGTAAGCAGTGGGGTACCGCAAGGTTCCGTCTTAGGCCCAGTACTCTTCAATATCTTCATCAATGACTTAGACGTGGGAACTGAAGGGGAACTCATCAAATGACACCAAGCTGGCAGGTGTAGCCAACACCCCAGAAGACAAACTCAGGATCCAAAAAGGTCTTGACAAACTTGAACAATGGGCCCTATCCAAGAAAATGAGTTTCAATGTGGAGAAAAGCAAAGTCTTACATTTAGGCAGGAAAAATCAAAGCTACAAGTACAGATGAGGTGAGACCTGGCTTAAAAACATTGACTGTGAGAGGATAATCACTTAACCATGAGCCAGCAATGTGCAGCAGCAGCAGCAGCCGAAAAAGCTAATACAATCCTGAGTTGTATAAACAGAGGCATAGAATCAAGATCACACTAAGTATTAGTACCACTTTATAAAACCCTAGTAAGATCTCACCTGGAATACTGCTGCCAATTTTGGTCATCATATCACAAAAAAGATGTTGAGAGTTTGGAAAAAGTTCAGAGGAGAGCAACTAAGATGATCAAAGGCCTGGAAACTAAAACATATGAAGAACAGCTGAGGGACTTGGGTTTGGCTAATCTAAAGAAAAGAAGAAATAGTGGAGACATGATAGCAGTATTCCAGTATCTCATGACTGCTATCATGTCCCCCCTCATCCTTCTCTTCATTAAACTAGACATAACCAATTCCACCCGCCGTTCCTTATATGTTTTAGCCTGTAGTCCCCTAATCATCTTTGTTTAGCCTGTAGTCCCCTAATCATCTTCTCTGCACTCTTTCTAGAGTCTCAGCATCTTTTTTACATCGTGGTGACCAAAACTGGATGCAGGATTCCACGTGTTGCCTTACCAAGGCATTGTAGAGTGGTATTAATACTTTGTGTGATGTTGATTCTATCCCTCTGTTAATGCAGCCCAGCACTATGTTGGTTGACTTCCTCTTCTTTGTGGCAACCCCTGAGATATTGAAAGACTTGTTATTAATTTCCTTTCCTTTCAGTACAAAGGAATCAAATGGGAACCAACTGCCAAACATGAGTCATTACCTCATTTTTCCTGATCTAATCTGTGCAAAAAACACACACAAAAAAAACCCCAGGTTCTTACCTGGATCTTTTCCTGGACACGAGGTGTTGTAACAAAGTCGAGGGAAATGGTCATTAGTGCATCATTGACTGATTATCATTCTGATTAATGACCTTTCCTTTCTTCTTCTTCTTCTTCTTCTTCCCACTCCATATATTGATACGGGGCAAATGTCCCTGAGTAATTATGCCCAAGGCTTCCTTCTGAATCGTGCCCTTGATGAGTAAATGATTTTGACATGGCTACTCTGGGCGTCGGGTCTCTTCCTTCTTGACCAAAGACATTAGCATTCTACTAAAGGCTGTGATGCGAGCATGGACCGAGGGGGTGACTTAAGTCTTCTCCCCCTCCCAAGTGGCCGTTTTCAAACCACAACATTTGCATATTGCAGATCAGAAACCTTGGCCTGGAGAGTTAATACTCTGCTTAATTCATTATTATATTACAGTGATATTCTCCCCAAAGGCCGTGGAATGTACAAGAGAAGAGCTTCAAAATAGAAAAGCAGGATTGGAGCGATTTAAGACTTGAAAGTCCCTCAGCAAATCCCAGGGCTGTTAAGATTCAAAAAAATAAATCTCAGAAGGAAACAACAGCAAAATATTTCCTCCCTGTGACCAAGAAAACAACTTTATAACGACATCTTCCCTAAAGTAATGAGAAGTCAGCTAAACATCAGGATGTCTTTATTTTTTCCACTTCTAATGGTATCAAGCTAGATTGAACTAGACTAGATAGGGGTCTGGAGGCTAAACCAAATTATGAACAATTAAGGGAACTAGATATATCTATTCTAATGAAGGGAAAGACTAGGGGTGATTGACAGCAGTTTTCTACTACTTGAGGGGCTGTCACAGAGAAGAGGGGTTTGACTAGAAGACCTTCAAAGTCCCTCCCAACTCTGTTATTCTGCATTCTGTATTCTGATTGCTTCTCAAAGCAGTTGAAGGTCAGTTGACTTTTTTTTTTTTGTCTTTTCTGTAACAAGAATATCTCTTGTTATTATTCTGCTCCATGTGCTCCGATTTCATTGGATACACCTGTAAAAGTGGGAGTGCATCCAACCTTGATGCTCTCCTAGGAATTTATCTGATAGCAAAATCTTAGGGGCTGCCAACTTATTCTCCAAAGTAGGAGATGGCAAGACAGGAATCAAGGGATAGAAACTGACCAAGGAGAGAAGCAACCTAGAACTAAGGAGAAATTTCCTGAGAGTTAGAACAATCAACCAGTGGAACGGTTTGCTTCCAGATGTGGTGGGTGCTCCATCACTGGAGGCTTTTAAGAAGAGACTGGACAATCATTTGTCTGAAATGGTATAGGGTATCCTGCTCCAACAGGATATTTGACTAGAAGACCCTTCCAACTCTATTATTCTGTTATACTTTATACTAGGTATGGTTGTAACACTGTTCCTTGTCTCCCACAGGGCAAGACATAAGAGGTTTTCAAGATGAAACTGGACAGCCATTTGTCTGGAATGGTAAAGGTAATAATAATAATAAAGTTGGAAGGGACCTTGGAGGTCATCTAGTCCAACCCCTTGCTCAGGCAGGAAATCCTATACCATTTCAGACAAATGGCTGTCCAGTCTCTTCTTAAAAACTTCCAGTGTTGGATCATTCACAGTTTCTGGAGGCAGGCTGTTCCACTGGTTAATTGTTCTCACTGTCAGGAAGTTTCTCCTTAGTTCTAGGTTGCTTCTCTCCTTGATTAGTTTCCATCTGTTGCTTCTTGTCCTGCCTTCAGGTGCTTTGGATAATAGATTGACTCCCTCTTCTTTGGGGCAGCCCCTGAGATGCCGGAAGGCTGCTATCCTGTCAACCCCTGGTCCTTTTCTTCATTAAACTAGACATACCCAATTCCAGCAGCCTTTCCTTATATGCTTTAGCCTCCAGTCCCCTTATCATCTTTGTTGCTCTTCTCTGTACTCTTTCTAGAGTCTCAACATCTTTTTTACATCGTGGTGACCGAAACTGGATGCAGTATTCCAAGTGTGCCCTTACCAAGGCATTGTAAAGTGGTATTAATACTTCACATGATCTTGATTCTATCCCTCTGTTAATGCAGCCTAGCACTGTGTTGACCTTTTGTCTGGAATGGTATAGATAATAATAATAATAAAGTTGGAAGGGATCTTGGAGGTCATTTAGTCCAACCCCCTGCTCAGGCAGGAAACCCTCTACCATTTCAGACAAATGGCTCTCCAGTCTCTTCTTAAAAACTTCCAGTGTTGGAGCATTCACCGCTTCTGGAGGCAGGTTGTTCCACTGGTTAATTGTTCTAACTGTTATTTTCCATCCGTTGCTTCTTGTCCTGCCTTCAGGTGCTTTGGAGAATAGCTTGACTCCCTTCTCTTTGTGGCAGCGCCTGAAATATTGGAAGACTGCTATCATGTCACCCCTCGTCTTCTGCTTGTGCAGGGGATTAGATTAGAAGACCTCTAAGGTTCCTTCTAATCCTATTATTCTATATTCTGTGATAACAGCCAGATAAAAGAAACCAGAATCCAGGGCAGAAATATAGCTTGAGAAGGCAACTCAGACATGACTGTCCATAGTTTTTATGAAGACAAAGCAAAGGAGTGGAAAGTATGTAGAGTTGCAAGATTCTGTAACTTTAACCTTTATAATAAAAAGTATTATTAGCTTGCATGGTGTTGGTTTCCTAATCTAGTCTACATGGAAGGGCTGACATACGGAAATCTTATTAGGAAGGGAGGGAGAAAAGGAAGAAGTTGACAAAGGGAATTGTCAAATCCTTGCCTTTCAAATGACACCATCCAGGATGTCTACGGAGATTCTCAATCATCCAGGTCCGTGGTGGCAAACCTATGGCACGGGTGCCACAGGTGGCATGCAGAGCCCTCTGTGTGGGCACGCGTGCCGTTGCCCCAGTCCTAGGCCTTCAGCTGGGTTTTATAAAACCTTTTCGCTTTAGGCCTCCGACGCCATGTGCAAAAAAAAAAAGGTTCAATCAGTCAATTTCAACTTCTTGTGGGAAAAAAAGATCTCGCAAAGTTGGAATTGATTGATTGAACTTTTTAGTCCCACCCAGTCTGCCGTTACCACCACAGCCACACCCACCCAATGGGCCATGACCACCCCCAATTGGCCACACCCACCCAATGGGCCACGCCCACCCAGCACCCGATAATACATAAGTGGGTTTTGGGTTGCAGTTTGGGCAGTCTCTAAAAGGTTCAGCATCATTGATCCAGGATCACGGTTGTCCCAAAGGTGCTTTTTTCAGGAGGCTTTCCTGGTTTTCTTTGAAGATATTTTGCTTCTCATCCAAGAAGCTATTTCAACTCTGACTGGATGGTGGGGGAATGGAAGGATCCATCCAGTCAGAGCTGCAGAAGCTTCTTAGATATTTAATAAGAAGTGAGGAAGAAAAGAGGAAGAGAAAACAAAGGGAGAAGAAAGGAAAAGAAGAAAAAGGAGGAAGAGGAGGAGGAGGAGAGGAAGGGACAGAGGGAGGGAGGAAGGAAGGATGGGAGAAGGAAGAAAGGAAGGATGGTAGCAAGGGAGAAAGAAAGGAAGAGAGAGAAGAGGAAGGAAGGAAGGAAAGAAAGGAGGGAGGGTGGAAGGAAGGGAGGGAAGGAAGAGAGAAGGAAGAAAAGAGGAAGGGAGAAAGGGATAAAGGGAGGGAGGGAGGGAAGAGGAAGAGGAAGAGAAAAAAGAAAGGAAGGGAGAAACAAAGGAAGGGAGGGAAGAGGAAGAAGAGAAAAGAAGGAAGGAAGGAAGGGAGGGAGGGAGGGAGGGAGGGAGAAGGGGGAGGGAGGGAGGGAGAAGGGGGAGGGAGGGAAGAGAGAGGAAGAAAGAGGGAGAAGGAAGGAAGGAAGGAAGGAAGGAAGGGAAGGGAGGAAGGAAGGGAGGGAGGGAAGGGGAAGGAAGGAAGGAAGAGGAGGAAGGAAGGGAGAAAGAAAGAAAGAAAGAAAGGGAGGGAGGGAGGGAGGGAGGAAGGAAGGGAGGAAGGGAGGGAGAGAGGGAGGGAAGAGGAAGGAAGGAAGGAAGAGGAGGAAGGAAGAGAGAAAGAAAGGAAGGAAGGAAGGAAGGAAGAAGGAAGGGAAGAGAGAGGGAGGGAAGGAGGGAGGGAGGGAGGGAGGAAGAGAGGAAGGGAGGAAGGGAGGAAGGAAGAGAGAAGGGAGAGAGGGAAGGAGAGAGGAGGAAAAGAAATAAACGAAGAGGAAAAGCCAAAGCAAAGAAGAAAGAAGAGCTAATGAGCAAAGCACACGACTCTCCTTCGAGCCCCCCAGCAGCCAGCCAGGCTGGGGAAATCACTTTCCCCTTTTCACCCCATCCTCTTTCCCAGGGCGACGAAGCCCTGTTTACTGTCCTTTGCTGCGGTGTATTTCTGGAATGATTGCCTTGCTCCCAGTCATTGGTATCCTAAGGCTCTCCATAGGTGACCGTAAAATGGAAATGTAAGCTGCTTTTATTGGTGCCACTACATCTTAATTGAAAAATATTAAAGCCCATTGGTATCCTACTGGTCTCCCCCTCCCTCCCTTCCCGTGCTCGGTTTAATGGGCTAATCATCTGATAATTCCCCCCCTCCTTTGCTTTTTTCCCCCTTTCTTCTTTTACCACCCTGCTGCCTTGCGTCCTAATGGAATCTTTGCAAAGGAAACTGCCGAGCTCATTTAAATTCCGACTGGATTTAGGGGGTCTGAGTGATTGTCCTAAAGCAGCAGAGGGCTCGCGTGGCAGTGGGGGGGAACCTGCTCTGCTTCTGGCCAGTGGCCTTCGTCTTTATGAGCTTGCAAGACATTTAGTTGGAAGAGACCTTCTTCTCTTCGCGATGGAAAACATTGGCTTTCCTGTTGCGCTGTTGTTTGCCGTCTGTTGGACAGGAAGAAAAATAAAAAAGAGGAGAAATTCATCATCAGCCAAGGCTACTGGCCTTCCATGTTCCTCTCCTTCTTTCTCGTGTCCTGCAGTTGGATATCAATTCCCTCCAAAGTCGATGTCCACGGAGATTCTCCATTGTCCAGGTCAACCGTTGTCCCAAAGGTGCTTTTTCAAGAGGCAGCTAGACTTCTTGTTTGTTTGTTTGTTTTCCTTGAAGATGGTGCACTTTTTTTCAGCCAAGAAGCTTCTTCAGTTCTGACTGAATGGTGGGGAAATGGGGATATATATTCCTTACAGTCATCTGCTCATTAGCACTTTTTTTGAGAGTCGTTGAGGCCACTTGGAGGCTTATCTGTGCTCTCAGGGTCACCTGAATAGTGCAAATGGAGGTGGAGCCTTCTTGGAACTGCTGAAAGGGCTGTGTGGTAAACAGGAGATGGGTGGTGTCATATCCCTCCTGCTCTACCCACAGCCCTCTCTCAACAAAGGGTCTGTCTGTCTGTCTGCCTGCCTCCCTCTGTGTGTGTGTGTGTGTGTCTCTCTCTGTGTGTGATCTATCTATCTATCTATCTATCTATCTATCTATCTATCTTGTCAGAGCATGCACAGCCTTATTGCACTGAGGTAACCCAGGAATAAATGCAGTAAACAGTGGTTTGTAATTAAATGGTGGTTTATAACACACTATCTACAAATATACACTAGAAACAGAATGCATACATGTGGTGAAACAGCAGGCTTTAATACACAGCAGTTACAGCAGTCAAACAGATGAGAGAGGAAAAACTCCAGTAAAAAACTCCCCTTTTATACTCAGACTCTTACAGTCCCTGCTTTCTCTTAAAGGGACAGAGACACAGACCCTGCTGAGTCATTTCTGTCATTGCATCATCCTAACAGCCACATTCCATTACATCTTCACATCAGCTGTTTAGTTGTTAAATTATTATCCTGACATATCTATCTATCTATCTATCTATCTATCTATCTATCTATCTATCTATCTATCTATCTATCTATCTATCTATCTATCTATCTATCTATCTATCTATCTATCTATCTACCTATCTCTCTCTCACTCACACATCTATCTATCTATCTATCTATCTATCTATCTATCTATCTATCTATCTATCTATCTATCACTCACCTATCTATCTATCTATCTATCTATCTATCTATCTATCTATCTATCTATCTATCTATCTATCTATCTATCTATCTATCTAACTATCATCTATCATCTAGCAATAGCAATAAGACTTAGACTTATATACCATTTCACAGTGCTTTACAGCCCTCTCTAAGCGGTTTACAGAGTCAGCCCTCAACAACATTCTGGATCCTCATTTTACCAACCTCGGAAGGATGGAAGGATGAATCAACTTGGACCCAGTCAGGATCGAACTCCTGGAGTAAGTTAGCCTGCACTACTGCATTCTAACCACTGTGCCACCACAGCTCTATTAAGACAAGAAGCAATATATTTTGCCACAGTTGTTAAATGAATCACTGCAGTTGTTAACATAGTTAAACCTTTATTGACATTTTTTTTACTGTGAGCACACTGGCCGACATTAAAAATGAAATTCTGTTGCCTGCTCTCAAAATAAAATATATATCTACCCATACCCATACATAACATATATATATATATATGTCGCCAAGGTACTTTTAATTCTACGCGGGAGAAAACCCGAATAACTAAAGACCTACATACAAACACCCGCGAAAACCTCAGAAAACATATATATATATATATATATATATATTCCCAGAAGCACGAAGCTGAAGACACCAGCCTGAAGATGACGAATGTGATTTCGTCAAAACGTCACCAGGACACTTCCAATTTTACGCGGGAGAGAACCCGAATGACCAAATACCTACATACAAACACCCGCGAAAACCTCAGAAAACAAATATATATATATATATACATGCTGTACAGACCCACATATACATCTACCACATGCATATATATATACATACATATTAATATATATTTATATACTAATCACTGTCTGTTTTAAACACATAGCGGAAAGAGGAAGCTTGAGAGTTCACAAGGTTAATTCCTTATGAAATAAACTTTGACTGAATCTGGATGTCTCCTTCAGATACCACAAAGCCCCCTCCTCCCAGAAGGTAAAAAGGAAAAACAGGTCATGAAGAGGATGTGTAGGGTCCCAGACAATCCCACGAACCCTGCTCAAGCATTGCTTATATGCCATGTCCTGGATGGAACGAAGTAAACTGCCAATAATCTTTTCTGCTGTCCTCACCACTCTCTGCACCACCTTCTTTTCTGAAGCAGTGATGCTTCCAAACCAGACTGTGGTGCCATACGACAGGATGCTCTCGATCGTCCCTCTATAGAAAGTGGTAAGGACAGGGGAAGGAAGATGTGCTTTTCTCATGCAATGCAGAAAATGCAGGCACTACTGTGCCCGTTGCACCAGTGTCTCACTGTTGAGGGACCAAGCCAGCCTACTTGTTAACTGCATACCCAGAAGCAACCAGATAGAAATGATGATGCCTATATTTTCTGTAAAGTCCTACATGGTGCTTGGATTTGTCTGGTCATACATTCCACTTTGGATACGAGGTGTGTTTAATATGACACCCTTATAGTACACCTGTCAAGGTTCAGACTGATGATTCCAATGAAGTAAGCACAGCTGAGACTTTCCAATCTCCAATGCAAAACTTTGTTGAGCACACAATTTCGGCACAGATGAATAGAAAAACAGCTCTGGTTAATTGGTGCCAAAAATCAGTATGTTAAAATATAGAATCTCCCTCCTACCAATTAGTTCAGGTCATATTATCCAATAAAGTGTCAATACAATTGTTATGAGAGAGTGTTTCAGTTTTCAGTAAACAGTTCTTGGATGACCTTGGTTCTCACAGCTTGGCAGTCCAATGTCTGAAGCCTGCATGCCGCTTTTGGCGCCCCTCCCCCCGAGTCTTTAGGCAAGCTAAGAAGCAGTAATGGACACAGCAGTGTAATCTCTGATTCTTTTTTTTTAGACCACAAACTTTAAGAAATAAGATTCCAATTAGGATCAGGTTATTCTTGCAACATTTTAAACTCCCCTAGGTAATCAGTCTCCCACTTTTTCTAGAGCGAGGGATAAAATTTCCCTTCTCTCTCCACAGGGGGGGAAAGTACTTTAAGCAGCTTATGCAGGAAAAAATAGTTAGGATTTAAGAGAGGTAGATCTTACCCAGTCTCGTCCGTGCTGCTTTATAATTGCCTGGTGATAAGTGTGACTTTGGCTGTCTGCAGCCTAGTGACGAGCCATATTGCTATGGCCAGCCTTTTGTCCGCCAGTTTGGAGGGCTGCCCTGGATTAAGTGGAAGGATACCACCCTCCTGCGATCAAGCAGGGATCCCCTCCTTGCTGGTCACCCCTACAGGGTGACTTTCGACCCTTTCCAGGGTCTCCCAGCGATGCAAAACTGGACATGGAAGACAGAGCTCGCCACCCAGACGTCCATCGTGACCGTGTCGGCAAACCGGAAGTCTAATCTCTGATTCTCTGATGGCCAGTCTTTCTTTGGTATGATCCTGGCCAACAAGGTGAATGCCCTCATCCATGTAGACTTTGCAAGCGGGGCAAAATGAAATTAAGTTTTCACCAATCTCATTTTTAATTACAGGTCGTCCTCGACTTGCAATGGGGCCCAAACTTTCTGTTGCTAAGTGAGACATTTGTGAAGTGAATTTTGTCCCGTTTCATCAGCCTATTTGCTACAGTTGTGAAGTGGATCACTGCAGTTGTTAAATTAGTAACACGGTTGTGAAGTGAATCTGGCTTTTCCATTGACTTTGGTTGTCAGAAGGGTGTAAAGGGTGGTGACCTGACCCTGAGACACTGCAACATTCATAAATGGGAGTCAGTTCCCAAACGTCTGAATTTTGATGACGTGACCATGGGGGACGCTGCAATGGTTATAAGTGTGAAAAACAGTCATAAGTCACTTTTTAAACTGTCGTTGTAACTTTGAACGGTCACTAAATCAACTGTTGTAAGTTAAGGACTACCTGTAAAGACAGAGTACAGTCTTGGCACTTCAGCATCTGTGCTCATTATAGGTTTAAGGATATAAAAAGGAATTATGAGCAGACTGAGTTTGTATTACAGATTGGCTTATTATTAGACATTCCGAATGCCATTTGTCAATGC
>NW_015389954.1:0-1221 GCF_001527695.2 Protobothrops mucrosquamatus
TGTTTGTCTGTCTGCCTATCTGTCTATATCTCTACCTGCCAATCTGTCTGTCTGTTTCTGTCTGCCTATCTATCTGTCTGCCTATCTGCCTATCTCTGTGTCTACCTGCCTATCTCTCTATCTGTATCTGCCTGTCTTTGTCTGTCTGCCTATCTGCCTATCTCTCTATCTGCCAATCTGTCTGTCTGTCTGCCTATCTGTCTGTCTGTTTGTCTGCCTATCTATCTGCCTATCTATCTGCCTATCTATCTGCCTATCTGCCTATCTATCTATCTATCTATCTATCTATCTATCTATCTATCTATCTATCTATCTATCTATCTATCTATCTATCTATCTATCTATCTATCTATCTATCTATCTATCTATCTATCTATCTATCTCTCTATCTGTCTGTCTGTCTGTTTGTCTGCCTATCTATCTGCCTATCTATCTGCCTATCTATCTATCTATCTATCTATCTATCTATCTATCTATCTATCTATCTATCTATCTATCTATCTATCTATCTACCTACCTACCTACCTACCTATCTATCTATCTGCCTATCTCTGTGTCTACCTGCCTATCTCTCTATCTGTATCTGTCTGTCTGTCTGTTTGTCTGTCTGCCTATCTATCTATCTCTCTATCTGCCTATCTGTCTGTTTGTCTGCCTATCTATCTGCCTATCTATCTATCTATCTATCTATCTATCTATCTATCTATCTATCTATCTATCTATCTATCTATCTATCTATCTATCTATCTATCTATCTATCTATCTATCTATCTATCTGCCTGCCTATCTCTGTGTCTACCTGCCTATCTCTCTATCTGTATCTGCCTGTCTGTTTGTCTGTTTGTCTGTCTGCCTATCTGCCTATCTGCCTATCTGCCTATCTATCTATCTATCTATCTATCTATCTATCTATCTATCTATCTATCTATCTATCTATCTATCTATCTATCTATCTATCTATCTATCTATCTATCTATCTATCTATCTATCTATCTATCTATCTATCTATCTATCTATCTATCTATCTATCTATCTATCTATCTATCTGCCTATCTCTGTGTCTACCTGCCTATCTCTCTATCTGTATCTGCCTGTCTGTTTGTCTGTTTGTCTGTCTGCCTATCTGCCTATCTGCCTATCTATCTATCTATCTATCTATCTATCTATCTATCTATCTATCTATCTATCTATCTATCTATCTATCTATCTATCTATCTATCT
>NW_015389954.1:6635-20205 GCF_001527695.2 Protobothrops mucrosquamatus
GATAGCCAAACAAGGGGAGAGCGTGAATGGGGAGGGAGAAGGAGGGAGGGGATGCCTTCATCCGAAGCCCCCACACCATTACGACTCTCAAGCCCCCCTCCACACTCCCCAGAAAATTTTTCCAGCCAGATTCCAAGATCTTCCCAGAGGAATCAGACTTTGCTCTCTGTGCTGGGGGGGGGGAGGAGGGGATGGGAGGGGCTTTGTGCCCGGGGACAAACAACTTTTGTTCTTGTTCTGACTTCCCTTGGTTGAAGTCCGAAGGTTGGAGGGCGCCTTCCAGGAGGGAGGAAGGAGGAAGTGGGCAGGCACATCCGTGTGTGACTTCCTTCTCAACCAGTCAACCAATCAGTCAGAATAGAGATGGACGGGGCCTTGGAGGTCTTCTAGTCCAACCTTCTGCTCAAGCAGGAGACCCTTACAGAATCATAGAACCGCAAAGTCCAGCCAGAGTCCTCAGCTGACACAAGGGGTGTGACCCTAATCCAGGAACTTGCTCCTCTCCTCCAAATGCTTGTCTCACCTTTGCTGGAGGAATTGCCAATTTTGGTTTCTTGGCGGCTTCAGCGCATCCACCAGGTATGCATTGTGACTGCTGCTCCTGCCACCCTGCTCTGGGCAGAGAGCCTTCTTCAGCCATCTCAGAAACTGGACGACCATCAGTGGGTGGGGTGAGACTTGAGGCCCACACCGGAATCCCCTCACAGAGTCATAAGTCAATCTGGTTCCTCTCTCTTTTGCAGGGCACGAGAAGCACCGGCAACACGCAAGTGCCGAGCATGGCCAAGACGGACGATCCCATAGAGATTGCAGCCCTCGGCCGCCACTTCCAGCTGGGGATGCTGTACGACTGCCGCAAGGATGCCCTCATCCCAGGTAGGAGCCCGAGGGGAGGCTGATGGGTGGGCATCCCGGGCAGGAAACCTGGGAGGGAGGGAGGGAGGGAGGGAGGGAGACAGGCACTGCCATTAATGCGCATGCTTAGCCCAAGAACAATTAAGAGCTGGCATCCTGGACACACGGCCTGCTAGTACCAGCTAGCTGAGTAGAGTCTTCTGTCTGGAATGTGTATCTAGCCCTTGGCCTAGCAGGCAGCAGTGCTGGCCCTGAGTACCGAACATGGGGTGGGTTTCCATACCAAACTCACTGAAATGCTTTGGGAAATGACAAAATCTCTCTACTCAAGTCAAAAGCCATTGGGGGTTTTGCAGCATTTTGCAAAACAGACCATTTCCCTGGTGATTGGTGGACAGAGCAAATGAGGTTATCCTCAGGGAGAAATGATGTCCGCTTGTCCAAGCTCTCTGGGGCTTCTCTATCCCGTTTCAGATTTATCTCCCTGTCTTCTCCTGTTCCATGCAGGCGTCACCCTTTGGGACTACAGCTCTCTTCAGAAGGACCTGACCACCAGGCCTCAGCCCAATACAGAAACTAAAATCATAGCATCTGACAGTATTGACGACAAGGCCTCTGCCCTGGACATCTCAGGATCTCTCAAGGGCAGCTTCCTGGGGGGGCTGATTGATGTGAGAGGATCAGCCAAGTATCTTCACAACACCAAGAAGTCCAAGCAACAGGCCAGAGTCACTGTTCAGTACAAAACCACCACCAGGTATGAACAGCTGACCATGAGCCACCTAGGAATCAAGAATATCTCCCACCCAGCAGTCTTTGAGCATGGCACAGCCACCCACGTGGTCACTGCCATCCTCTATGGAGCCCAGGCTTTCTTCGTGTTTGACCGAGATGATTCCTCAACAGAAATGGTAAAAAATATAGAAGGAAATCTCTACGTCACAATCCAGAAGATGATATCTGTCACAGGAAAAGCAGATATGAACCTAAACGAGGAGGAGAAAAAGAATGCTCTGAAGTTCAGTTGCACATTCCATGGAGATTTTTCTCTGGAGAAAAATCCAGTGACCTTCCAAGATGCCATGACAATTTATGAGACTCTGCCAAAAATGTTAGGGAAAGATGGGGAGAGGGCTGTTCCTGTGTGGGTCTCGCTCTACCCTCTGACCAAGCTAGACCCCAGAGCAGCTAAGATGGTCCGTGAGATCAGCCTAGCGTTGATCTTTGATGTTGAAAGCATCTTGGAGGAACTCGATGAAATCCAGATGCAAAGTAACGATCTAGCCAAGGATCCCATTTGTGACACCTTCCCTGAGATCAAGAGGAAGATCCAGCAGCTCAAGAATCTGTTAAAGCAACACAGGCAGACGTTCCAGAAAGACCTGGCCAGAGTGTTGCCTTCCATCCGGGGTGGAGGGCAGGAGGAAGGGACCCTGGTGGACATCTTGACCTCCGTCAACCAATCTCCCTTCAACAGCCAAAGACTCCATGAATTTCTGGACACCAAGAAAAGAGAAATTAACTTTGTCAAATCTTTTCTGGCTATTCTAAATAATATACAAGTTATCTCATCTCAGAACAAGTTGGAAGAAATAGTTCTTGACCCTCAGAATGGATATGTGGTCTCCTTTATATTCACTTCTTTACACGAAGAGGAGCCATTTCTGTTGAGCTTACGGGATTGGCTTCAGGAGCAATTCTCACCAGAATCAGCTAAGTCAACAAGGTCCACTCCAGAGGTCAAGAAAGGCATGCCCTGGTTTGAGGACAAGGAAAGGACCCAAAATGCTCGCCGAACTGCCAAATCCATCAAAGACTTTTTCAGTGTCAATCAATCGAATGAGAAGATCCACTTTCTTGTGGCCTCACGCCCAGATGTGGACACCCCAGGAGCCTCAATGTACCTTTATGAAGATGGGGATCTGGTCAGCAAGAACTTTGAGTTGCCTTCAAAACCTCTCCCTTTCCTGATCAGTGAACTGAGACACAACAGCGTTCAGCTGAAGTTTCAGCCAGCTGAATATGGGAGGGCCGCAATCTCCAGCTATCTGGTAGAGTACAAGATTTCAGGGGAAGAAAACTGGAAGACCGTGGGGACAGAGGACGCCGGGGAGACGTTCCTGCTGAAAGATCTGCCTCCAAACACAGAATACCTGTTCCGATATGCTGCTTGTTGCAAGCCAGGCCATAGTAAAACCAGTGATCTGAGCCCATCCATAAAGACCCTTACCACCAGCCCTCCTGAGAAATTAAGAAAGGTCACTGTGGCATCTTCTGTCATCTCTGTGGCCTGGATGAGTCCCAGCATCGTTGCCTCAGGAGTTGTGGTCAAGGAGTACAAGCTGGAGTACAGAACGGTGGAGGCTGGAGATGGGAAGGACCACTGGACTGAAAAAAGGACTGGGAGAAAAACAGAGTTTTACGCCATTGAAGGTCTAAAGCCCCAGACGGCGTATAGAATACGGGTGTCAGCCATGTGTGATAATGGAGCTCTGGGTGTCCCCAGTGAGGAGGTGGAGATCTCCACATCACTGGAGGAAGAAGATGCAGACAATGTAGCCCACCAGTTCCTTGAGGAAAGCTCCATGGTGGAGGACAGACAGCCATTAGTGTTCGCCCTTCCTCTGGCGAAAGTCCCCTCAGATGCCTCCACCTCCTCACTCCTGTACCAGCTTGGAAAGGAGAACCTGAAAGTGCCCAACAAAGTGATCCTGGTGATGGGAGCAACACAGTCTGGGAAAACCACTCTGATCAACATGATGATCAATTATATCCTGGGTGTTCAGTGGGAAGATAATTTCCGATTCAAATTCATTCATGAAACCATCCAGAGAAGCGAAGCTAGAAGCAGGACGTCTGAAGTCACAGCCTACGTGGTGAATCATCGGAAGGGTTTCCGGATTCCCTATTCTCTCACAATAATCGACACTCCAGGATTTGGAGGCACAAGAGACGCAGAGCAAGACAAACTGGTTGAGAAGCATCTCCGAGAGTTTTTCTCCACCCCAGGGGGCATTGACCACATTGATGCCATCTGCTTGGTGGCCCAGGCCTTCCTTACCCATTCAACTCATGCCCAGAAATGCGTCTTTGATTCCATGCTCTCCATGTTGGGAAAAGACGTGAAGGATAACATCCAACTCCTGGTCACCTTTGCAGATGGGGGGACCCCACCTGTCCTGGAGACCCTGAAGGAGGCTGACCTACCATGTGCTCGGGATGAGTCGGGAACTCCTCTGCACTTCAGATTCAACCATTCAGCCCTCTTTGCTCACCGAGAAAACGGAGGAAGCTGTAATGCTGCTGCTGAAATATTCTGGAAAATGAGCGCTGAGAGCATGAAGGATTTCTTTGACTCGTTAAAAATGCTGGAAAGGAAAAGTTTAGCTTTGACCATGAAGGCCCTCAAGGAACGTCAGGAGCGGGAAGCTGCTCTTAGAAGACCTCCCTCTCTTAAGGTTGAACCAGTCCAACCAAATAGTTTCCAGATCACCATTGATCCAGTAGCCATTGGGAAGCCTTCAGTCTCCAGGTACCAGGTGGAATATCGGATCGCAGGAGAGGAAAATTGGAAAAGTCTCCATACTGAAGGCCCTCAGGTTCAATTCGCCGTGGAAGACATCCACCTAAATCTCCAGTACGAATTCCGATGCGCTGCTGTGACTCAAGTAGGGCTCAGTCAATGGAGTGATGTAGTCACTTGCATCTGTCCTACTCGGAGGCCGGAAAAGGTGAGGAGGAGCAGAAGAAGAAGGATGGGGAAGAGGAGGAGAAGGGGAGGAAGAGGAGGGAAGGAGAAGGAAGAATTAGAATAGAATAGAGCTGGAAGGGACCTTGGAGATCTTCTAGTCCAGCCCCCTGCTCAATCAGGAGAATCTACTCTAGGCAATTTCTGAATATACTATGAACCACCACTTCGCTACCTCCAATGGGAGGNGAGAGGAAGGGGAGGGGGAAGAGGAGGAGGAGGGGGGAGGGGGAAGAGGAGGGAGAGTGGGACGAGGAAGACGAGGGGAGGAGAGTGAGGGGAGGAGGAGGAGGAGGAAGGGGGAGGAGGAAATAACCTGACATCCTGCAGTTTGGGGAACCTCCGCCTCTTCTCCCCCACTTGAAATCTGCGTTACCAGAGACACCCCCCCCCCCAGAATCCCTGCCAACTCGAGACTCCCCAGCCACCTTTTCACCACCCTGTTTTCCTTCCCCACCAGGCTCAGACAGAATATGGACAAAGTTATCGTCGGGGTAAGATTCCTTCTTTCAATGTCTTATAAAGATTCTTCTGCCGCTTTGGGGTCAGAAGCTTCGATGCAACGTTCACACGTGCTCCTGGAGGGTTTCTAGAACAAGAGGTCCAGAGGTGGAAACAGCATTTAAAGGTTGGGCAAGAGGGGGGGAAAAAGGAGGAATGGTTGGACCCTCCTCCCAGCTGGCTAGAAATCATGGAAAGTCTTCCAGAGAGCCTTTTTTTAAATTATTGATGAAAGTAAATTCCCATCCCATCCCACCTCACCCCATTCTATTCTGCACCACTATGGCTCATCACAGAATGGAATGGGGTGGGGTGAGAATCTGCACGGCTGAGCAGCCCATTGCAGCAACTCTGGGAGATTCCTATGAAAACATCACTGAAGCACTGGAGGGCAGGGGTGGCTCTTTTCCAAAGTGGTCCCCAACCACAGATGAGGAGACCATGCCGGGTAAGTGAGGAGGCCATGTCTGGCATTTGGGGAGGCTGAAGAGCAACAAAGAAGATTAGGGGGCTGGAGGCTAAAACATCGGAAGAACGGGGTCAGGAATTGGGGTTTGGCCAGTCTAGAGAAAAGAAGGACTCGGGGGGGAGGGACATGATAGCAGCATTCCAATATATGGGGAGATGCCACAAACAGCAGTCCTCACTAGCCCTGATGACGTTCCCTAATTGGGTCATGAAATGTCTGCAAGAAATCCATCAAGCTCAGAGATCACCAGGGATTCCACAGTCCTCCTCCTCCTCCTCCTCCTCCTCCTCCTCCTCCTCCCTATAGCCTGATCTTGAGGCAGACTAGGTGCTGCCTGAAACCTAGAGTCAAAACAAGCTAAGGATCAGTCTGGCTGAGACACACACACAAACACACACACCCGGCTTCTATCCAGTTCCAGATTCCCTGATGGATGCTCTTTGTCGTGCGACTAGAGAATGGGAAGACCTGATACTGGAAGTTACGGCAGCCAGCAGACCAGGTAATTCTTCTCATCTTGACGTGGGATGGGTCTCTTAGCACAGTGGCCCCCAAACTTTGGGGCACCAGGGACCAGGTTCCGTGGAGAGGGGTTTTTCTGTGGACCGGGAGGTGCGTTGGTTTCGTGTGCTTTGCTTATTTGCGTGGCCCAGTTGCTGGCATGCTGTGGACCAGTGGCGGTTCAGGGACTGGGGGTTGGGGACCCCTGTCTTAACAGCTGTTTTACATTATGGTGGATCCCCCCCAAAAAAAGTTGCTTAAGATCCAATCCTGAAATTACAGTCCCTGGAGCACCCCAGTGGTCATTTGCACTTGTGACTGACCCCAAGGACACTGCAGTACCCCCTACCTATTCTACCCTTCCCGTCACGTGGTCACTGCAAGGATTTCCTTTCCCCAACAAGTTCCCGCTGGTCTTTCTCCTTCCACACCAGGTCCCCCTAAACGTTTCCCTCTGGCTTTAATCGGATCCTCACACACCCCTAGGCTCCTACATTCCACCTCTCATAGCAATAGCACTTATATATCGCTTCACAGTACTTCAGAGCCCCCTCTAAGCGGTTTACAGAGTCGCCTTATTGGCCCCCCACATTTTAGCGACCACAGAAGGACAAAAGAGCTGAGTCAACCTTGAGCCAGTCAGCATCAAACTCCTGGCAGTGGGCAGAGTTTGCCTGCAATGCTGCATTCTACCCACTGGGCCACCCGTGATCATGGTGGTGCAATAAAGGCTGTTGAGCAGGGGGTCCTACTAGAAGACTTCCAAGGTCCCTTCCGACGTTATGCCCCTACCCTGGCCCGGGGCCATCGTCACTCAGCACATACCAGCAGCTCTGAGCCTCCTCACACCTCAGTCTCCATTTGCTTGGCTCCATCTTTGCTCGTGGGGGCTGGACACCGTGGCTATATTCGGACATCTGCTAAAGTGGGATTCGCATGTTGTGGGAATCTGCATGGCTGAGTAGCCCATTTTAGCAACTCCGGGAGATTCATATGAAAATATCACTGAACCACTTCCGGGCAGGGGTGACTTTTTGCAAAGTTGTCCCCATTTCCAGCCTGCTCAATGACACCCCGACATGTGAGAAATATCTCGATTCCTTTTTGTAACGTCGTCTTCCAAACTCACAGGGGAGGACGCTGAACTCCGGCTGATCCTGGTGGGAAAGTCTGGAGGCGGGAAGAGCGCTACAGGCAACACCATCCTCGGCCGGCCGGTGTTCGAGTCCATCTTGTCAGCAAAAACCACCACCCTGAAGTGCGAAAGGGGTCAAGGAAGATGGCAGAACAGGATGACCTCCGTGGTCGACACACCCAACATTTTCGATTCTGAAAACCACAGTGGGATTGTGCAAAATGAGATCGGGGCTTGCGTCGAACTCTCCCAGCCTGGCCCCCACGTCCTGATCTTTGTGACCCAAGTGGGACGCTTCGCCGCCGAAGATGTGACAGCTGCACAGCGTGTCCGGGATATCTTTGGGGCCGAGTCGGCCAGGCACACGATCGTCCTCTTCACCTGCAAGGAGGATTTGATAAGGGAATCCCTGCAGGAGTACGTCCGAAATTCCAACAACCGCAATCTGCGGGAGCTGATCCAGCTGTGCGGGAACCGCTTCTGTGGCTTCAACAACAAGGCCGCGGGAGCCGAGCAGGAGAGGCAGGTCTCGGTGCTGATGGAGATGGTGGAGAGAGTCGTTTCGGAGAACAGAGGAAGACACTACGTCATCAAGGTGCCCAAGGTAGGGGAACGGCGTGTCATCGAGTAGAATCAAATGGCAGAGTGGAACTGGGCGAGGGCAGTGCTCTTTCTGCCCGTTTACATGAGAGCAAGGGGTCCTTTCTCTCTGGGAGACCCCAATGGGTGGGTGGGAAAGCAGAGACCTTCTTGTTAGGACAGGCAATCCAGGGGAGGAGGGAGGTTAATGGATGGAGAGTATGCAATGCCACCCCAAGAAAGGGGGTCCCCCAGCTCTACTTCCCCTTTGTTTCCTCTACCTGCTTCCCTCCCCCTCCGGAGTAGGGGGAGGGGAGGGAGAAGAGGAGGGGAAGAGGGGGAAGACGAGGTTGAGGAGAGGAGAGCAAGCGGAGGATTGGGAGGGAGAAGAGGAGAGGGAAAAGGAGGGGAGGAGGGGGAGGGAAGGGGGTTAGAGGAGGGGGAGGAGAGGAGGGGGATGGAAAGGGGAGGGGAGGAGGCGGGGAGGGGGAAGAGGAGGGAGAGTGGGAAGAGGAGGAAGGGGGAAAAGGAAGAGGAGGAAATAACCTGACATCCTGCAGTTTGGGGAACCTCCACCTCTTCTCCCCCACTTGAAATCTGGGTTACCAGAGACACACACACACACACCAGAATCCCTGCCAACTCGAGAGTCCCCATCCTCCTTTTCACCACCCTGTTTTCCTTCCCCACCAGGCTCAGACAGAATATGGACAAAGTTATGGTCGGGGTAAGATTCCTTATTTCAATGTCTTATAAAGATTCTTCTGCCGCTTTGGGGTCAGAACGATGCAACGTTCACACGTGCTCCTGGAGGGTTTCTAGAACAAGAGGTCCAGAGGTGGAAACAGCATTTCAAGGTTGGGCAAGAGGGGGGGGGGAAAGGAGGAATGGTTGGACCCTCCTCCCAGCTGGCTAGAAATCATGGAAAGTCTTCCAGAGAGCCTTTTTTTAATTATTATTGATGAAAGTAAATTCCCATCCCATCCCACCTCACCCCATTCCATTCTGCACCACTATGGCCCATCACAGAATGGAATGGGGTGGGATGGGGTGGGATGGGGTCAGAATCTGCACGGCTGAGCAGCCCATTTTAGCAGCTCTGGGAGATTCACAAAAAAACATCCCTGAACCGCTTCAGGGCAGGGGTGACTCTTTTCCAAAATTGTCTCCGTTTCCAGCCTGCTCAATGACGCCCTGACATGTTGGATCACGGCCACACATTTCTTCCCAGGCACGTGTGAAATATCTCGATTCCTTTGTGTGACACTGTCTTCCAAATCACAGGGGAGGACGCCGAACTCCGACTCATCCTGGTGGGAAAGTCCAGAGTAGGGAAGAGCACCACAGGCAACACCATCCTCGGCCGGAGAGAGTTCGAGTCCCTGGGGGGAAAAGCCACCACCGTGAGGTGCCAAAGGGGTCAAGGAAGATGGCAGGACAGGAAGATCTCCGTGGTCGACACACCCGACATTTTCGATTCCGAAAACCACAGTGAGATGGTGCAAAATGAGATCGGGGCTTGCGTCGAACTCTCCCGGCCTGGCCCCCACGCCCTGATCTTTGTGACCCAGGTGGGGCGCTTCACCGCCGAAGATGTGACAGCTGCAAAACGAGTCCAGGATATCTTTGAGGCCGAGTCGGCCAGGCACACGATCGTCCTCTTCACCTGCAAGGAGGATTTGAGAGAGGAATCCCTGCAGGAGTATATCCAAAAGCCGGACAACTGCAATCTGCGGGAGCTGATCCAGCAGTGCGGGAACCGCTACTGTGGCTTCAACAACAAGGCCGCGGGAGCCGAGTGGCAGGCGCAGGTCTCGGAGCTGATGGAGATGGTGCAGAGAGTCGTTTTCGAAAACGGGGGGAGACACTACGTCAGCTGGCTGTACGAGTTGTCCATGGTACAGGATCAGCGTGTCATAGAGCAGAATCAAATGGCAGAGTGGAACTGGGTGAGGGTGATGCTCTTTCTGGGCATCTGGTGGAGCTACTCCGTTTACACAAGAACAAGGGGTCCCTCCTCTGGGAGACGCCAACGGGTGGGTGGGAAAGCAGAGACACTCAGGTTAGGACAGGCAATCGGGGAGGGAGAAGGGTGGTTAATGGGTGGAGAGCATGCAATGCCCTCCCAAGAAAGGGGTCCCCCAGCTCTACTTCCTCCTTTTCTCCTCCACCTGTATCCCCCGCCATCCCTTCCTTCTCTCCCTCCCTCCCTCCCCCTCCTTTCCTCCCTTCCTCCATCCCTTCAGAACATCTGAACCCCTCCCCCCCGGTTAGCTGGGGGCAGTGGTGGGATTCCAATATGTGAACAAACGGTTCTCCGGTGTGGATGCCGCTTCCGGAAGTCCATTCTGGGCCTCGGCAACAAAAAATCAGCTACCGGTTCTCCCAAACCGGCTGAATCCCACCACTGGTTGTGGGGGCTCCAGAGCAGCTTCTGGCCGATGCCTTGAATGGGTTGGGGGACCAGGTTGCTGTTTCTGGGCACGAGCGTGGTGGCAACTGGCCTCCTGCCCCACTGGACACGCCGAGGCCTCTGGGAGTCGAGACCCCCGTCTGACCCGTGTTTCCTTTCCACTCTTCCAGGCAGCTACGGATGACGAGGCCAAGCCGGGTAAGTGAGGAGGCCACGTCTGGCGTTTGGGGGGCTGAAGAGGAACAAAGAAGATTAGGGGGCTGGAGGCTAAAACATCGGAAGAACGGGTGCAGGAATTGGGCTTGGCCATTCTAGAGAAAAGAAGGAATGGGGGTGGAGACGACTAGATAGCAGGATTCCACTATTTGGGGGGCTGCCACAAACAGCACTCCTCACTACCACTGATGATGTTACCTACATTGGGTCATGAAACGTCTGCAAAAAAACCACCCAGCTCAGGGGACCACTGTGGACCCCCATTCCTCCTCCTCCTCCTCCTCCTCCTCCTCCTCCTCCTCCTCCTCCCTAAATCCTGATCTTGAGGCAGACTAGGTGCTGCCTGAAACCTAGAGTCAAACACAAGCTAAGGATCAGTCTGGATGAGACACACACACACACAAACACACACACACGGCTTCTATCCAATTCCAGTTTCCCTGATGGATGCTCCTCTTCGTCATGCGACTAGAGAATGGGAAGACCTGATACTGGAAGTTATGGCAGCCAGCAGACCAGGTAATTCTTCTCATCTCATCTCCTTGATGTGGGACGGGTCTCTTAGCACAAGGGACCCCAAACTTTGGGGCACCAGGTTCCGTGGAGAGGGGTTTTTCTGTGGACCGGGGTGTGCATTGGTTTCGTGTGCTTTGCTTATTTGCGAGGCCCAGTTGCTGGCATGCTGTGGACCAGTGGCGGTTCAGGGACCGGGGGTTGGGGACCCCTGTCTTAACAGCTGTTTTACATTATGGTGGATCTCCCCCCAAAAAGTTGCTTAAGATCCAATCCTGAAATTACAGTCCCTGGAGCACCCCAGTGGTCATTTGCACTTGTGACTGACCCCAAGGACACTGCAGTACCCCCTACCTATTCTACCCTTCCCGCCACGTGGTCACTGCAAGGATTTCCTTTCCCCAACAAGTTCCCGCTGGTCTTTCTCCTTCCACACCAGGTCCCCCTAAACGTTTCCCTCTGGCTTTAATCGGATCCTCACACACCCCTAGGCTCATATGTTCCACCTCCCTTAGCAATAGCACTTATATATCGCTTCACAGTACTTCAGAGCCCCCTCTAAGCGGTTTACAGAGTCGCCTTATTGGCCCCCCACATTTTAGCGACCACAGAAGGACAAAAGAGCTGAGTCAACCTTGAGCCGGTCAGCATCAAACTCCTGGCAGTGGGCAGAGTTTGCCTGCAATGCTGCATTCTACCCACTGGGCCATCCGCGATCATGGTGGTGCAATAGAGGCTGTTGAGCAGGGGGTCCGACTAGACAACTTCCAAGGAATGGAATGAGTGAATGAGAGAATTGGATTTGGGCAACCAGCTGGTAAGGCCCTGTAAGCAAAGCCCCAAGTTAGGAAGTTAAGCCCTGGGCTAGGAATATCCCTTACCTCTGGAAAGCAAGCAGAGATCCTCCCGGACATTTGAAGTCCGCAAACAGTGGTGGTGAAAAGTGAAGGTAAAGCCAGTAAGAAAGCGTCCCGTACCTTCTGCAGGGGAGCAGAAGAGTCCTCGACAGACCCCTTTTTGGTCTGAAACCGTGGTGGTAGATCCCTAAAGGAGCATCCAGTACTCTGTGAGGGATCCAGCGTCCTCCGTGGGTCCCTTTTTGACCCAAAACCGTGGTGGCAGGCGGAAGTCTCACTAGGAGCTTCAGTGCGCCAGACCCGATAGAACCAAAGTGAACCCCTGCATCAGGAATAAGGGAATCATGGGGTATTCTAGTTCAAGGGTCGAGATAGGCCCCCCAGTAAAAGCTTCCTTGAGGTCTGGGACAGGAATCAGCTACCAGTTCAGGCAGGTATGAAAAAGATAGGTAGAGAAACTATTTTTAAAAATGGACTTTGCTCAGGGCTTTGCTGGGAAACCAATTTGGCTAAATAAAGGTAGGTAAAGGGAAAATAAGAAATAGTGATTCTCTCTCGCTCTCTCTTGCTCTCTGCAGCCATGTGGTATGTTTAAGATTTGTGCCTTCCCTAATATGAGTTAACAGATTTATGGTGGGAACGACTAGGATGTGTAAAACTAAGAACTTCTGTTTTCTTTTCTGTTCTCTTGTCTTTGTGTGCGTATGTCAGTCTTTGTGTATGAGGTAAATGTGACTGTTAACTGTCTCTAATCCAAAGAAAAGAATTTTAAAATTCTGCTAGAAATTCTGCTTAAAATAAGCCACCAAAAGGAAAATACCCTCACTCTGGCCCACTGCGCCGCGCTCTCTGGTGTGGAGCTGTGGTTGCTGGTCCTTGTGTGTGGCTGGTGCCGCTCTCTTTTTTATTTTATTTTAAACTTTTACATTTTGCTCACACGGTGCATTTCCTCTCCCAGCTATGTTTAACCCTCGTGTTTTTTGATGTCGCTGCCGACAGACAGCCCTTCGGGCGCATCACCTTTGAGCTGTTTGCAGACACAGTTCCAAAGACAGCAGAAAATGTCCGTGTGTTGAGCACTGGAGAGAAAGGTTTCGGTTACAAGGGATCGTGGTTTCACAAAATCATTCCTGGATTCATGTGTCAGGGTGGTGACTTTACCCACCATAATGGAACAGGCGGTAAATCTATTTACGGCGAGCTGTTTGCCGATGAGAACTTCATTCTCAAGCACACAGGCCCTGGCATTCTATCTATGGCGAATGCTGGTCCCAATACAAATGAGTCTCATTTCTTCATCTGCACTAAGAAAACTGAATGGTTGGGTGGGAAACACGTGGTCTTTGGCCAAGTCAGAGAGGGAATGGACATTGTGAGGAAAATAGAGAGTTTTGGCTCAAAGAATGCCAAACCAAGCAAGAAGATCGTCATCTTTGATTGCGGAGATCTGAAATAACATTCTTGTTGTCTTAACAAATCGACCATTCCTTCTGTAACTGGGGTTAGTCCCCTCTGAATCTTTATGCTCCTGACTTACTGCTGCGTTTCTGTTGGGTTTTGATTTAGTCCAGCTGGACTGAAGACAGTTTGTTTTCAAAATTGTTTGTCTGTTTCTCTCTGTGTTGAGTGCCTGCCCGCCCGCCCGCCCGCCCGCCCGCCTATCTATCTATCTATCTATCTATCTATCTATCTATCTATCTATCTATCTATCTATCTATCTATCTATCTATCTATCTATCTATCTACCTACCTACCTACCTACCTACCTACCTACCTACCTACC
>NW_015389954.1:20325-55149 GCF_001527695.2 Protobothrops mucrosquamatus
CTATCTATCTATCTATCTATCTATCTATCTATCTATCTATCTATCTATCTATCTATCTATCTATCTACCTACCTACCTACCTACTGAATCTATCTGCCTATCTCTCTGCCTATCTCTCTCTCTCCCTCTATCTATCTACCTACCTACCTACCTAATCTATCTGCCTATCGGTCTGCCTATCTGCCTGTCTCTGACTATCTATCTATCTATCTATCTATCTATCTATCTATCTATCTATCTATCTATCTATCTATCTATCTATCTATCTATCTACCTATCTACCTACCTACCTACCTACCGAATCTATCTGCCTATCTCTCTGCCTATCTATCTGCCTATCTGCCTGTCTCTCTCTCTCTCTCTCTCTATCTATCTATCTATCTAATCTATCTGCCTATCTCTCTGCCTATCTGCCTGTCTCTGCCTATCTATCTATCTATCTATCTATCTATCTATCTATCTATCTATCTATCTATCTATCTATCTACCTACCTACCTACCTATCTAATCTCTGCCTATCTGCCTGTCTCTGCCTATCTCTCTCTCTCTCTCTCTCTCCATCTACCTGTCTGTCTGTGTCTGTCTCTCTCTCTCTCTCTACCTACCTACCTACCTATCTAACTCTCTGCCTATCTGCCTGTCTCTGCCTATCTATCGATCTGTCTGTCTATCTATCTGCCTATCTAGCTATCTCTATCTAATCTATCTGCCTATCTCTGCCTGCCTATCTCTGCCTGCCTATCTGCCTATCTGTCTGACTGTCTGTCTGACTGTCTGTCTGTCTGTCTGTCTGCCTATCTATCTATCTATCTATCTATCTATCTATCTATCTATCTATCTATCATCTATCTATCTATCTATCTATCTATCTATCTATCTACCTACCTACCTACCTACCTACCTACCTACCTACCTACCTAATTTATCTGCCTATCTCTCTGCCTATCTCCCCCCCCCTCTCGATCTATCTACCTACCTACCTATCTAATCTATCTGCCTATCTCTGCCTATCTGCCTGTCTCTGCCTATCTATCTATCTACCTACCTACCTACCTAATCTATCTGCCTATCTCTCTGCCTATCTGTCTATCTGTCTGCCTATCTATCTATCTACGTATCTATCTATCTACCTATCTATCTGCCTATCTCTCTATCTGCCTAGCTCTCTGCCTATCTGCCTGTCAGTCTATCTGCCTATCTATCTATCTATCTATCTATCTATCTATCTATCTATCTATCTATCTATCTATCTATCTATCTATCTATCTATCTATCTATCTATCTGTCTGTCTATCCCTCTAGCTCAGTGGTTCTCAACCTTTTTAATGCCGCGACCCCAACCGGTCGTAAGTCGAGGACTAAACCGGTCGTAAGTCGAGGACTACCCAACCGGTCGTAAGTCGAGGACTTTCCCTGCCCGGGAGCGCCGCGCATGCGTGGTTCCGCCCCCTGTGCCGGCCGAGGCGTAGCTGGCAAGCAGCAGAGACGGAGCAGGCTGACCACCAGCTGGCCCAGCCCAAGGGAGGTAAGGCACCCGCTGGAAAAGGGGGAAAAAATGGCGGACAAAAAAAATGGTGGACAGCCTTGCTTGGCGACCCCCATGAAATGGTCAATCGACCCCAAATGGGGTCCCGACCCAGAGGTTGAGAACCACTGCTCTAGCTAGTCTAAAGAAAAGAAAAAATAGGGGAGACATGATAGCAGTGTGCCGGTATCTGAGGGGCTGCCCCAAAGAAGAGGGGCTCACGTTATTCTCCAAAGCACCTGAAGGCAGGACAAGAAGCAATGGATGGAAACTGACCAAAGAGAGAAGCAACCTGGAATTAAGGAGAAATTTCCTGACAGTGAGCAAAATCGACCAGTGGAACTGCTTGCCACCAGAAATCGTGGGTGCTCCATCACTGGAGGTTTTTAAGGAGGCTAGACAACCAGCTGTCTGAGTTGGTATTCTCCTGCTTGAGCTGGGAGCTGGACTAGAAGACCTCCAAGGTCCCTTCCAGCTCTATTTTCCTTCCTTCCGACTCCAGAATGGCTTCGAGAGGCTTACCCTGAAAATAGGAATAAAGGTTTTTTTTTAAAAAAACACACACAAAAACACCCAATCACCCCACAGGCAACCACTAGGCCCCACAGCCTTGCCCAGCAGAAGGCCCAGTTGCAGAATAGGGTCCAGAAGAGGGAGGAGGGAGTCACGTGGCCCGTTGGGGGGGAGGACCCACTGCAGGGAGGAGGAGGGCGCCCCAACCACCCCAGCCCCCCCCCGCTCCCAGCCCACCCCCAACTCTGAAACTCCTTCAGTTCAGCAGCCGCTTCAGGGAAAGGTCGTCAGGGTGAGCCAGGCCACGCCCACGTGCAGCTGATTGGCTGGAGAGGGCCGGCGCTCCTGCCTGAGGCGATCTGCGCTGGGATTGGTCGCTCTGGGTGTGGGGGGGAAGGGGAGCTTCCCCCTTTCTTTTCCCGCCTTTTTTTTTTTTCTTCTCCCGGCCGTCCTTTTGTGCTCCGTCCGTTTACCTCAGGATTTCCCTCAGGATTTCCTCCCTAAAATAGTCTTTTTGAGGAAAAACAGAGGTGTGTATGTATGTGTGTGTGTGTGCGTGGAGAGAGAGTGAGAAAGAAAATGAGCGAAAGAATGACACAGAATGAGAAGAGAATGAGAGAATTAGAGGAGAGAGATAGAATGAGAGGAAGAGAGACAGAATGAGAGAAGGAATGACAGAATTAGAATGAAAGAATGGCAGAATTAGAAGAGAATGAGAGAAAGAATGGCAGAATTAGAAGAGAGAATAAGATAATGAGAGAAAGAATGGCAGAATTAGAAGGGATAGAATGAGAGAATGACACAGAATGAGAAATAGAAAGAAAGAATGACACAGACAGAATTAGAAGGGGAGAGAGAAAGGATATGAAAGAATGATACAGTGAGAAAGAATGAGAAAGAAAAAAATGAAAGAATGGAGATAAAGGGAGAGAATGTGAAAGAATGAGTGAGAAAGAATTAGAATAGAGAGGAAGAGAAAGGGACAGAATTAGAAGACAGAATGAGAAAGAATGACACAGAATTAGAGGGAGAGAATGAGAAAAGAAAGGGAGAGAATGAAAAAGAATGACACAGAAGTAGAAAAGAGAAAGGGTATAAAAGAATGAAAGAAAGGGAAAAAGGGACAGAATGAGAAAGGATGAGGAGAGAAAATGAGAAAGAATTAGGGAGACTGAGAAAGAATGACAGAATGAGAAAGAGAAAAAGGGAGAATGAGGGAATGAGAAGAGAAAGGGTGAGAGAATAAGGGAAAAAGAAAAAGAAAGAGAATGAGAAAGAAAGAATGAGAAGAAAGAAAAAGGGAGAGAATGAGGAGAGAGATTTGTGATTGTATTTTAATGCTTCTTTCTGAAATATAATAAAGACATAGAGAAATCATTTAAGCCCTTTGCAATAAGAAAAACAGAAAATGTTTTCCATAAATGACTTCACAATCACACAGCAGAGGGGAGCAAATACCTCTCTCGATTCTTCGTTGTTCTATAGCAGGGGTGTCCAAACCCAGCAACTGTGGGACTTGTGGACTTCAACTCCCAGCATTCCCCAGCCAGCCCTGGAGGAGAAGCACCTCTACAGAGCAGGGGTTTTTCAAACTTCCTAACAGTGAGAACAACCAGTGGAACTGTAGTAAAATGAACAATAACTAGAATAATAATTTGTCTGCATAACTAGAATAATGATTTCTCTGCATAATTGCTAGGACAATGATGTAATGCATAATCACTGGGAAAATTCACTGGGAAAGTTCTGTGTCAGTAATATGTGGCTAACCAAATGCGCATTGCACATGGATACTTTGTATGTAGCAAAACCTTCCATTGTATGCCCATGAGAAACGATCCTAATGTATCACAGTGTGTATTTCAATGTGTAGTCCTTTGTTCTTCAAAGGATAGTATAAAAACTGAAGTCCAATCCCGCCCTCCTTGTTCAGAATCGCATGTTCCACTATGCCTCTGAACCTGCGCAAATAAACCTCTCTGCTAAACCCCTCTGGAATTCGTAAGAGTTCTTTCGTTTTCCACAAAGAACAGCTTGCCACCAGAAGTTGTGGGTGCTCCAACACTGGAGATTTTAAAGAAGAGACTGGACAGCCACTTGTCTGAAACGGTCAAGGGTCTCCTGCTCGAGCAGGGGGTTGGACTAGAAGACCTTCAAGTTCCCTTGCAACTGTTATTCCATGATCCTGTAAGGGACTCCTGCTTGAGCGGGGGGGGGGGGAGGGTTTAGACTAGATGACCTCTGAGGTCCCTTCCAACTCTGTCATTCTCTGAGTCTGCAAGGGTCTCCTGCTTGAGCAGGGGGCTGGACTAGATGACCTCCAAGGTCCCTTCCAGCTCTATTCTGATCGATTGAGGTCTTTCTAGAGGTCGGCTTGCATCTTCTCAGCGTCCTGAGAGACCCGGCAGATATCGGCCCTCATGTTTCCCCTCAGCTTTCTCCAAGGTCAACTGGAGCACCTGGCCTTCCTCCTCCGTGAGGGGAACTCGGAAAGAGGAAGTTGCAAAGTGAAACCTGCCAGTTCAGCTGAAGCGTTTCCGAGAAATCTCCGAGGATCCTGGAAAGCGAAAGTGGAGCTGGACTTTATGCAAGGAAGCCGGCTTGACCAGAGGGGTCAGCAAAGAGATCCTGCCTGTGCGGGACAAACATCTGTCTCGGATTCCCTGCAGTGGGGCAGCAGACAAAGGGGTCAGTCTTACTTCCCAGATCCGCTGGAATTGTAAAATAAGATATTTGCTCTTCTTTGGATCTTCTGAGCTTCTCTGAGAGCTTTGACACTCCGTGTCATTCAGAGCTTCCTAAGTTTCTAAGAACCCTTTGCTTCCCACCCCCCACCCCACTTGTGGACCATGTGATTTCAGTGTTCTGCAACTAGCCCTTCTGCCAAGGGATGGTGGATGGATGGATGGAAGGAAGGAAGGAAAGAAGGAAGGAAGGAAAGGAAGGAAAGAAGGAGGGTAGGTTTCTCCCAGTCTGAAATCTTTCAAGGGAAGCCCCCCTCCTCTTCCAGGACCCCAGGTGGGGGCACAATTGAAGGAAGGAGAAGCAGACCTGAAAGGGTGGGGAGTCCGTGTTGCCCCCTCTTTTTTTTTTTCCAGGAAGCCTTTTTAAGGAAGGGAAACCCAGAGGCCATCTTGCAGCCAAGAATTGCTGGTTGTTTTCAACGGTTGTGTAATCTCTGGACTCTGTTCCCACCGAAACCTCCACGCAACAGTTAGAAGGACGGGAAGTTGCGGCAGAGAAGCAACCAAGGAGAGCAGCGGATCCACCGGCCATCGGGGTGGGGATTCCTGATCCCTCCAACCAGGTGAGACTCCCCTCCCCCCCAAAGTGCCAAGACCCCCCAGTTGGCATTGCTGTGGTGACAAAGAGGAACTGGCTGAGGGCAGGGGTCTTTCTGGGCATCTGGTGGAAAGCGAGTCAAGGAGCTGCTCCATTTATACGAGTACAAGCGGTCCCTCGTCTGGAGGGGCGAGGGAGCAGATGAAGAACGGTTGCAGGGATTGGGTTTAGAGAAAAAGAGGATTGGGGAGGGGGGGAGAATGAAAGCAACATTCCAGTATTTGGGGGAGGGCTGCCCCAAAGAAGAGAGGGGTCAACCTATTCTCCAAAGACAGAACAAGAAACAAAGGAATCTAAATCAAGGAGAGAAGCAACCGAGAACGAAGGAGAAACTTCCTAACAGTGAGGGCAAGTAACCAGTGGAACTGCTTGCCACTAGAAGTTGTGGGTGCTCCGTCACTGTAGGCTTTTAAGAAGAGACTGGGCAGCCACCTGTCTGGAATGGTAGAGGGCCTCCTGCTTGAGAAGGGGACTGGACTAGAAGACCTCCAGGGTCCCGTTCCAGGTGTCTTCTGATGTTGAGATGTTCGGGATCCCGTCTTCCTTGTTAGCAGAGGCAATCGGAAGCAGAGGAGGGAGGGAGAGGGAACAGCAGGGGACTTGGCAACAAGAGTGACCCAGAAGCACCTGTGTTGTTGGGGGGGGATATTCCAGGTAATTTGGGGAGGGGGTCTCGCTGCTTCTCTGACGTCCTGTCCAGGCAGCCAGAGGAGAGGAAAGCTAGAATCGGAGTAGGGAATTGACACTTGCTCTAAAGCCCCCACCCCTTATGACTCTCAATCCCATCTCTTACATCCTTCCTCAGGAACTTTTCCAGTGACCCCCCCCCCCATGGAGGGATCAAGGTTCGCCCTCCATGCGGGGGGGGGGGGAAGGAAAATGATAGGGAGTTGGTCACTCTCCTTCCTCCTTCCCTGAAAACCTCTCTTAAGCAAATTGGGGGGGGGGGGGCTTGGCTGAACTGCCAACATTCCCCGAAAGGGGAAAAGGAGGAAATTTGGAGACATGTGCATGCATGTTTGCTTGTTTGCGTGTTTGTGTGTGTGTGTGTGTATTCTTGGATGGGCAGGGGCAATTCTCAACTGGTTTTTATGCCCCCCCAATAAAAGAACTTGGAGATATTTTTAGGGGGAGGCAATAAGTTATCTGGATCCCGGTCTCCACCCGCCTCCCAAGAATCCCCGACACCAAAAGTCAAAGCCAGCCTTTCCATAGATCCAAACGTGTAAACACTGCCACCTACTGGTTGAATACTACTGTAGTTGTTGCACAAAAGTGCCTCCCAACAATGAGTTCCAACACATTTGGACACCAGGCGGCGCAATTCCCTGACAGGCATCCCCTTCCCCAAAGCCTTTACAGGGGTGGTCTTTGGGCAGCGTACCCAATGGCCCCTTCATAAAACGGCTTTCTGATGTTGGAGGGGGGGGACAAACCTGGAGAAGGGGCTTCAGGAAGGGGCGTGAAGGGACCCCAGCACAACTCATGAGAGACATCGGTTGGTCATGGCCTCCTCTGGATGGTTCTTCTCTCTTGCAGGACAGCAGAAAAGTCAGCGACCCGCAGGAGCCGAGCATGGCCCAGACGGACGATGCCATTGAGACCCCAGCCCTGGGCCGCCCCTTCCAGCTGGGGATGCTGTACGACTGCCGCAAGGATGCCCTCATCCCCGGTAGGTGCTGGAGGAGAGGCTGATGGGTCTTTGGAGGGAGGGAGGGAGGCAGGCACTGCCATAGATGCACAGGCTCATCCCAGCGGCAGAGTGGAGCTCCTGGGCGCATGGCCTGTTGGTATCAGCTAGCTAAGTAGGACCTTCTAGCGGGGAAGGCGTAGCCATCCCTTGGCCAGGCGCACAGCACGCCTGTCCTTGACTACCAATCACCGGGTAGGTTCCCAAACCAGTGAAATGATTTGGAAAAATGGTTAAAAAAAGGAGTTGAGATCCCACCCAGAGGGATGAAGTGAGGGATTTAATTCTCAAGTTCTTGGGGCCGGTCTGAACAGAGAAGACGCCGCCGAACCCCAGAAGCAAAACATGGTTTCTCCAGGGAGTTGGAGATCCTTGAAATTCATAGGTGCATAGCAATTCCCGTTCCTCTCTACTCAGTCAAAAAAGCTTTTGGAGGTACCGATATTTGGCAAAACAAGCAGGAGGTTTCTTGGGTGCTGGCTGGACAGAGCAAATGAGGGAACCCTCCAGAGGAAATTATGACTCCATTGTTCCACCTCTCTGGAGCTCCTCTATCCAGCTGCAGGTCTTCTGGAAGACCGTGTTCAATTCAGGTCCCTGTTTTCATCTCTTCCATGCAGGCGTCACCCTTTGGGACTACAGCTCTCTGCAGAAGGACCTGACCATCAAACCTCAGCCCAAGACCGAATCGGAAATCATTGCGTCTGACAGCATTGACGACAAAGCATCTGCCCTGGACATCTCAGCATCGCTCAAGGCCAGTTTCCTTGGGGGGCTGATTGAAGTGGGGGGATCGGCCAAGTATCTTCACGATACCAAGAAGTCCAAGCAACAGGCCAGAGTCACCGTTCAGTACAAAACCACCACCAAGTACGAACAGCTGACCATGAGCCATCTAGGAATCAAGAATGTCTCTTACCCAGCAGTCTTCGAGCATGGCACGGCCACGCATGTGGTCACCGCCATCCTCTACGGAGCCCAGGCTTTCTTCGTGTTTGACCGAGACGTTTCTTCAACGGAGACGGTAAAAAATATTCAAGGTGGTCTCCAGCTTACAATCAAGACACTGATATCAATCTCGGGAGAAGCAGAGGTCAAACTAAATGAGGAGGAGAAAGCGAATGCTCTGAAGTTTAGCTGCAAGTTCCACGGAGATTTTTCTTTGGAGAAAAATCCAGTGACTTTCCAAGATGCCATCAAAGTTTATGAAATTCTACCCAAAATGTTAGGAGAACATGGGGAGAATGCTGTGCCGATGAGGGTCTGGCTCTACCCACTGACCAAATTGGATACCAAAGCAGCTAAGATGGTCCGTGAGATCAGCCTAGCGTTGATCTTTGATGCTGAAAAAATCTTGGAGGAACTCAACGAAATCCGGATGCAAAGCAACGATCTAGCCAAGAATCCCATTGCTGACACCTTCCCTGAGATCAAGAAAAAGATCCAGCAGTTCAAGAATCTGTGCAAGCAACACAAGCAGACGTTCCAGAAACAGCTGGCCAGAGTGTTGCCTTCCATCCGGGGTGGAGGGCAGGAGGAAGGGACCCTGGTGGACATATTAATGTCCATCAACCAGTCACCCTTTAACAGCCAAAGACTCCATGACTTTCTGGACACCAAGAAAAGAGAAATTAACTTTGTCCACTCTTACCTGACTATTCTAAGTGAAGTGCAAGTTATCTCATCTCGGAACAAGCTGGAGGAAATAGTGCTGGACCCCCAGAATGTATACGTGGTCTCCTTTATTTTCACCTCTTTGTATAAAAAGGAGCCATTTCTGTTCAGCTTACAGGACTGGCTTCAGGAGCAATTCTTGCAAGAGCCAGCTAATTCCACAAGGTCCAGTCCTGGACAGGACGAAGACACGGCCTGGTTTGAGAACAAGGGGTGGACCCGGAATGCTCGCCAAGCTGCCAAATCCATCAAAGACTTTTTCAGTATCAATCAATCAAATGAGAATGTCCGCTTTGTTGTGGCCTCACTCCCAGATGTGGACACACCAGGAGCCTCAATATACCTTTATGAAGATGGAGAGCTGGTCAGCAAGAACTTTGAGTTGCCCTCAAAACCTCTCCCTTTGCAGATTAGCGAACTGAGACATGATAGCATTCAACTGAAGTTTCAGCCTGCTGAATATGGGAGGGCTACAATCTCTAGCTATCTGGTAGAGTACAAGATTGCAGGGGAAGAAAACTGGATGACTGTGAGGACAGAGGACGCTGGGGAGATGTTCCTGCTAAAAGATCTTCTTCCAAACACAGAGTACCTGCTCCAGTATGCTGCTTGTTGCAGTCCAGGCCTTAGTAAATCCAGTGACCTGAGCCCACCCATAAAGACCCTTCCCACCAGCCCTCCTGAGAAATTAAGAACGGTCACTGCAGCATCTTCTGTCATCTCTTTGGCCTGGATGAGTCCCAGCATCATTGCCTCGGGAGTTGTGGTCAAGGAGTACAAGGTGGAGTATAGAACGGTGGAGGCTGGAGATGGGAAGGACCACTGGACTGAAAAAAGGACTGGGAGAAAAACAGAGTTTTACCCCATCAAAGATCTGAAACCCCAGACGGCATATAGAATACGGGTGTCTGCGGTATGTGATAATGGAGCTCTGAGTGTCCCCAGTGAGGAGGTGGAGATCTCCACATCACTGAAGGAAGAAGATGCAGACAGCATAGCCCGCCAGTTCCTTCAGGAAAGCTCCCTGGTGGAGGACAGACAGCCATTAGTGTTCGCCCTTCCTCTGGCCAAAGTCCCCTTAGATACACCCTGTCTCCAGTACCAGCTTGGAAAGCAGAACTTGGAAGTGCCCAACAAAGTGATCCTGGTGATGGGAGCAACACAATCTGGAAAAACCACTCTGATCAACGGGATGATCAATTATATCCTGGGTGTCCAGTGGAAAGATAATTTCCGATTCAAATTCATTCATGAAACCATCGAGAGAAGCGAAGCTGGAAGCAGGACGTCTGAAGTCACAGCCTACGTGGTGAACCATCAGGAGGGTTTTCAAATTCCCTATTCTCTCACAATGATCGACACGCCAGGATTTGGAGGCACAAGAGACGCAGAGCAAGACAAACTGGTTGAGAAGCAGCTTTTGGAGTTTTTCTCCACCCCAGGGGGCATTGACCACGTCGATGCCATCTGCTTGGTGGCCCAGGCCTTCCTTGCCCATTCAATTCATGCCCAGAAATGCGTCTTTGATTCCATGCTCTCCATGCTGGGAAAAGACGTGAAGGATAACATCCAACTCCTGATCACCTTTGCAGATGGGGGGACCCCACCTGTCCTGGAGGCCCTGAAGGAGGCTGACCTACCATGTGCTCGGGATGAGTCGGGATCCCCTCTGCACTTCAGATTCAACCATTCAGCCCTCTCTGCTCACCGAGAAAACGGAGGAAGCTGTAATGCTGCAGCTGAAATGTTCTGGAAAATGAGCGCTGAGAGCATGAAGGATTTCTTTGACTCGTTAAAAATGCTGGAAAGGAAAAGTTTAACCTTGACCGTGGAGGTTCTCAAGGGGCATCAGGAGCGGGAAAGTGCTCTTCAACGACCTCCCCCTCCTAAGGTTGAGCAAGTGCACCCAAATAGTTTCCAGATCAGCATCGATCCAGTAGCCATTGGGAAGCCTTCAGTCTCCAGGTACCAGGTGGAATATCGGATCGCAGGAGAGAATTGGAAAAGTCTCCATGCCGAAGGCCCTGAGGATCAATTCACCCTGGAAGACGTCCACCTAAATCTCCAGTACCAATTCCGATGCGCTGCCGTAACTCAAGTCGGGCTTGGTCAATGGAGTGAGGCGATCACTTGCATGTGTCCTACGGGGAGGCCTGCAGAGGTAAGTTGATGCTGGAGGTGGAGGAGGAGGAGGAGGAGGAGGAGGAGGAGGAGGAGGAAAGATGGCAATCCCAGTATCCTTGCTTGTCCCCCCCCCTTCCTCCGGCACATCATCCCAGCTCTTTTCTCTCTCCAGAAATTGAGGATCCCCTCCACACAATGCAGACAATGGAAGGAATCTCTTCTGATTTCCTTTGGTGTCTCGATAGAATTAGCAATAGTCTACATCAGACATGTCAAACGCGCAACGTCACATGACGTCGCGCGACATATCGGAGCTTTTTCTCCATTGCCGGCAATGGGGTGGGCGCGGTTTCCTGATGACGCATCTGGCCCGCGGGCCGGCAGTTTGACACCCCTGGTCTACATGATTTCTAAAATCCCAGATAACTTTAAGCCTCAAATGAAATTTCATTCCTCTCAGTTTCTTGCAAAAAGTCCAATTAACGGACACCTTTTCTTTGATCAAATCTTGTCAGTTTTGCCCTCTCTGCCAGTTCCATCATTCTCCAATGTAGAGATCTACAATCTCCAATTTTTAAGTCTTTCTGTTTTTGTACATATAAGAGTCTTGTCGCTGTTACCATACGTAAAATCAAACTTTTAGAAGCTCTTTCCATCTGCTTATTAACCCTAAATCCAAGTCACCAGTATGACTCATTTTCTAAAACGTCCCTCTTGTCATTAACTTGCTCTTGTGCGATCTTTTCTCCACCGACCCCCAAATATAACTGCTAAAGATTGTGTCACTTTTGAACCCAAGTTATCAAACATGGATTTAAGGAGATTTAGAGAGAAAAGGTCTATGTATTGCAGCTCATACTTTTACATATGAAACCCCCAATGTGCAGGATCCCAAGAATCAGAATCAGAGTAGAACTGGAAGGGACCTTGGAGGTCTTCTAGTCCAGCCCCCTACTCAAGCAGGGACCCTATATCATTTCAGACAAGTGGCGTTCCGGTCTCTTCTTAAAAACCTCCAGTGATGGAACACCCACAACTTGGTGGCAAGCAGTTTCACTGGTTAATTGTCCTCGCTCTTGGGAAGTTTCTCCTTCATTCCAGATTGCTTCTCTCCTTGATTAGTTTCCATCCCTTGTTTCTTGTCCTGCTTCCTGGTGCTTTGGAAAATAAATGGACCCCCTCCTCCTTGTGGCAGTTCCTCAGATACTGGAATGCTGCTAACATGCCCCCCCCCCGACTTTCTTTTCTCTAGACTGGCCATTCCCAAATCCTGCAACTGTTTTTCATATGTTTTAGTCTCCATCGTCTCAGTTGCTCTTCTTTGCACTTCTCCCAAAGTCTCAACTTTTTTTTTTTTGTAATGTGGTGACCAAAACTGGATGCAGTGTTCCAGATGTGGCCAGTATTCCAGAGTGGAAGGGCTGCATGAAAAGGGGGGGAAGTGGGGGGGGAATCAAAATGGGTCAGCCGCCAGGGCAGTGAGGAGGGAGTGGCCCTCTTTTAGGGCCCCTCCCAATTCCTGCCGGTGTCTTCTGGGATACGAGAGTTCCTACCTCTGAGCAAGGCAGCCTCTCCGTTGACTGATTCTGTTTCGCTTTCCATCCAGAAATCCCGAGTTTTGTGCTGTGCAATGTGTCTGGAAATGGCTGGAGGCATCCGAGGTAAAGTCTTTGGCCCTGGGGAGGAGGAGGATGGCAGGGTGGGATGGGAGCTACTGTCCTGGGTGGAGGGACAGGCTATGATGGCCGTACGCTGCTGACTGGGGTCCCCTTCTTGTCTCCTCTCGCCTTTCGGTTGCAGGGCCTGAACGGAGGATCGTCCTTATTGGCACACCCGGAAATGGGAAAAGTGCGACGGGAAACACAATTCTGGGAAGCCCCGTCTTTGAAAGCAGCTCAGTCACCCAAAGTTGGCAAAGGGAGGAGACGTGGCTGAAGGGCAGGAAGATTGTGGTCGTGAATACGCTCAGTTTCGTTAAGAGGACTTTAAATTTTTTTCCATTCTTTCTCCCTGATTCCATTTTAACCGAAATTACGAAGTCTGTCCAGTTGTGCTCCCCAGGTCCCCACGTAATTCTGTGGGTCATTCGTCCTTTGCGTTTCTCCCAGGAGAACCAGAAAACAGCTCGGCTGATCAAACAGATATTCAGCCAAAAAGGCAAGAATTACATGATCATCTTGTTCACTCACACAGAGGACCTGGAAGGGAAGACTCTCGAGAGATTCATATCCGAGGGAGACCCCTTTCTTAGGGATCTAGTGTCCCAGTGTGGGAACCGGATCCTGGCTTTCGACAACAAGGCTGAAGGAGAAGAGCGGGAGGCTCAGGTGGCCCAACTGATGACCATGATTGATGACCTGGTGAAGAAGAACAGAAATGCCCCTTGTTACACGGAAGACATAATCAAAGCAGATGCAGAGAACCAGCGAAAGTGAAATGTCTCCTCTCTTGTTTTCCTTTGTCAAATGGAGACCGGAAAGTCTTTCTAACCGAGCTTCTGTTCCAAAGTGTCAAAGGGCAACGGCCCTGTGTTTCACCCCTTCTGTTCTGTGTTCTAATCCAGCCCTCGCCGTGTGACCTCCAAAGAACCCGAGTCAGAGATTCATGGCTGAGTTACCCTGTGCCGATTCCTTCTTCCGGGAACCTGGTTTCTCCCCTGGGATGACAGGACTTCCTTCAAGGGCACACGAGAAGATTCCCCCACCCCCACCCCACTATCAGTATCTTTTAGAGCCATGTCCCTTTGGAAGCCCAGACTCTTTTGGGCTTCCCACCTATCAGTCTTTTGAGGTAGGCCAGGCCGGGAAGCCACCACAACACCGGGAATATTAGAACTGGACTTTATTGATATGGATTATACTAGCAGAATCTTGAAAACGTCTCCCTTTCGCTCCGGCTGGCACTGAAGAACATCAAGGCAGGACCGCCTTGAAGTTCTTTCTCACCTTTTCCTATTTTCCTGGGGTGAATTTGTGTTTTCTTAACAGCTGCCACAATTTTCTGCAAAGCACTCTTTGTAGTTCTCTACCCACCACCTTCCATTGGCCAATGTGGATTCACTAGAGCAGGCATGTCAAACTCGCAATGTCACGTGACATCGCACGACGTATCGCAACTTTCCGCGGTTTCGACTTGACGCATCTGGCCAGCAGGCCGGCAGTTTGACATGCCTGCACTAGAGAGATACAGTCTGAAAAGTCTTTATAACCGAGCTTCCAAAGGGCCAGAGCCTTGTGCTTCCGTCCTTCTGTTCTGCTATAGTAGCTGTGAAGATCTTGGAAAAGATAATCAAGCAACCAATCTGCAAACGCGTAGAAGGAAACACGGTTGTAACCGGTAGCCAACGTGGGTTCGTCAAAAGCAGATCGTGCCAAACAAAGTGACTAAACTAGTAGACCAGCGAAGTGCTGTGGACCTAGTATACTTAGACTTCAGCAAGGCATTTGGCAAAGTAGACCACAACCTCCTTCTTGGTAAGCTAGAGAGAAGTGGGATAGACAACATCACCACCAGGTGGATTTGTAACCGGCGGACAAACTGTACTCAACAATTAGCCCTTAACGGAACTACATCTACATAGAGGGAAGTAAGCAGTGGGGTACCACAAGGTGCCTTCATAGGCCCAGGATTCTTAAATATCTTCATAAATGACTTCAATGAGGGAACAGAAAGGGAACTCATCAAATTTGCAGATGATACTAAACTGGGAGGACTAGCCAACACCCTAGAAGACAAGCTCAGGATCCAAAAAGATCTCGACAGACTTGAACAAAGGGCCTTATCCAACAAATTCAAAGTAAATCAAAGTAAGTGTTAAGAATGAAACATTGGGAGCTACATGCCTCTTTGTTTCAACTTGCCATTAGAGTAAGGGGTGGGGGGGGAAGTGTTGCTTTAGAATGGGTTAGATGGAAGACCGTGAGAGCCTGAAACATTTTCAAGGACACTGCAGCAGGTGTCGAGAGGAAGACGGTTCCCATAACAAAGTGACATCGTTAGATTTTTAAAAATGCGGTCTTTTGATTTATTAGAGAGGATCCTAAAGTCTCAACTAATGGGCTAAAGGGAGATTTCGAGATGAAGGGAAATATATTTATTAGATTTAACTATTGTTAGAAAATGATAAAAAAAAATAAGGGATTAATTGGTCTAATATTGAGGATTTAGATGTATAAGAGAAATGAAAATTAACTATTAGGAAATAGCTTTGAATTATTGTTTAGCCCAGATAACATAGACGATGGATTTGGGACAATAAAGGATACTCCGTTAGTAAATGGTGATTTACTAGGATGAGAAATAGAAAATGTCTGAAATAAAATAAGAATATAATTAAGTAATAGGTGTATTTTAAATATTATAATTTTTATGTAATGAAATAAAGGAAATTTGAGTTACCCGAAATTTAAATACTATGGATATTAAAGTTAAATTGGAATATTGTAATTAAAAATTAGGTAACATTTAAATACAGGACATGGATATATATAAGCAATAGGATATTGATAAATATTTTAACTGAGCTTGTTATAATTACAAATTTACTAGCTTAAATATGATATAGCAAATGTTAAAGGAAATAGAGAAGGAATGTTTTGATGATGTAACCTGAGACATGTACTAAAGATTTTGTTATTGTACTATTGACTATCCAATTACCAAGTATTTCTAAATACTTAAATGTAAAATTGGAAAACCAATAAAAACTTATTATATATATAAAAAAGAATGGGTTAGATGGAAGACCGTGAGAGCCTGAAACATTTTCAAGGACACTGCAGCAGGTGTCAAGAGGAAGCAGACAGTTCCCATAACAAAGTGACATCATTTACATGGATTACATGAGAGGTTGAAGTTTTGGCTGGGGAAATTATTGTTTAATCCTACGAACTGATGTCTGGGAACCTCAGAGTTAGTTTTGCTTCGATATTACCATGCATTGTATTCAATAAACAGTAAGATTTTCGGAAATGGAGTTTTGTTTGGATTCTCGAGCTGGACGTTGACATTAAGATTTTACCCTGAGACAAGAAAAACCAACTGTACAGGTACAGATTAGGTGAAACTTGGTTTAATGCCAGTAACCATGAGAGGAATCTTGGAGTGCTAATAGACAATCTGTCATGGTTCCGACAGATGTTACTCTTCAAAGAACTTTGAGCCATTGTTTACCTTAAAGAATCTTTATTCAAATAACATGGCATCCGCACGTACATGGTCGAACCCAAAATCTGACTTCCCCTCCCCTCAGCACATAGATCAAAGCACAATTCCCTCCTACAACTAACAGTCATAAATCACATTCTCCAATTAGTTTGAAATGCTGGCTTTCTGCCCAGTTCTTCATCTCGCCATGCCTTACAATCTCTTATTACAATATTGTATGTCTAACTAACTCTCATCACATTCCTCCCCCTCCCCCAGTATCATCTAATTCTAAGAGTAAAGCATAAGAAAGAAAAAGGCTGCATCTCCGTATGTTGTCAAAGCAAGAACATCCAATGTTAGCAGTGTTGACACAATCATTTAAATATGAGCCAATGATGTGCGGCGGCAGCCAAAAAAGTCAACACAATCTTAGGCTGCAGTAATAGAGGGATAGAATCAAGATCACATGGATTTCTAATGCCGCTTTACGAAGCCTTAGCAAGACAACACTTGGAATTCTGAAGGCAGTTTTGGTCACCATGATATAAAAAAAGATGAGACTCTAGAAAGAGTGCAGAAAAGAGATTCTCAGTCATCCAGGTCATGGTTGTCCCCAAGGTGCCTCTTCAAAAGCCTAAGGGAAAGGTAGAAAAAGAAGCCTGAGGGAAAGATGGAGAAAGCAGCTGGAGGGAAACATAGACAAAGAAGCCTGAGAGAAAGGTAGAGAAAGAAACCTGAGGGAAAGAAAGAAAGACGCTTGAAGGAAAGATAGACAAAGAGGCTTGAGGGAAGGGTAGAGAAAGAGGCCTGAGGGGAGTAGAGAAAGAGGCCTGAGGGAAATAGAGAAAGAGGCCTGAGGGAATTATAAAGGGGCTTGAGGGAAAGGTAGAGAAAGAGGCTGAGGGAAAGTAAAGAAAGAGGCCTGAGAGAAAGATGGAGAAAGAGGCCTGAGGGAAACAAAGAGTCCTGAGGGAAAGGTAGAGAAAGAGTCTTGAGGGAAATATGGAGAAAGAGGCCTGAGGGAAACCTAAAGAGGCCTGAGGGAAAGGGAGAGAAAGTGGCCTGAGGGAAAGGCAGAGAAAGAGGCTGAGGGAAAGTAAAGAAAGAGTCCTGAGGGAAATATGGAAAGAGTCCTGAGGGAAACCTAAAGAGGCCTGAAGGAAAGGCCTCAGGGAAAGGGAGAGAAAGAGGCCTGAGGGAATTATAGAGAAAGAGGCGTGAGGGAAAGGTAGAAAAAGAGTCTTGAGAGAAATATGGAGAAAGAGGCCTGAGGGAAACCTAAAGAGGCCTGAGGGAAAGGGAGAGAAAGAAGCCTGAGGGAAAGGGAGAGAAAGTAGCCTGAGGGAAAGGGAGAGAAAGAGGCTGAGGGAAAGTAAAGAAAGAGGCCTGAGAGAAAGGTAGAGAAAGAGTCCTGAGGGAAATATGGAAAGAGTCCTGAGGGAAACCTAAAGAGGCCTGAGGAAAAGGGAGAAAAAGAGGCCTGAGGGAATTATAGAGAAAGAGGCCTGAGGGAAAGTAGAGAAAGAGGCCCGAGGGAAAAGCAGAGAAAGAGGCCTGAGGGGAAGGCAGAGAAAGAGAAACAGGAAATGTGTTGGAGAAATAATTTTCAAAAATGATGTTCACAACCATCCAGCAGAGGGAAGCAACTATCTCTCTTGGTCCTTCATTCTGCCATAACGGGTAATTCTCTAAATTCGGCAACTTGAAGACTGGTGGACTTCAACTCCCAGAATTCCTCAGCCAGCTACAGAGGAGAAACAGCTGTATACAGCAGGAGTCTCCAAACATGGCAACTTTGAGACATGCTACCTAGGGAATTCTGGAAGTTGAAGTCCAGAAGTCTTCAAGTTAACTCATTGTTGGTAAAAATGGGGAAAAGATGTTCCTGAAATAACACACTTATTATAGAAGTGAATGTGGGCGTGTGGATCTAGTTGTCTGTTATGAATAAGTGGAAGGGAATTGTTTCTTTTTCCCACCATGCAGTCATTTTAGGGAACAAATATTTTTAAGGTAATAACAACCAACAAGGTTGTAAAAAAAAAAAGATTTGGTGTGATAATAAATGAGCACCCCAAAGGTGCTTTTTCAAGAGGCAACCGGACCTTCTTGTTTTTCCTTGAAGACAAGAAGCTTCTTCAGCTCTGACTGGATGGCGGGGAATGGAAAGACCCACATTCCCTTCAGACAGCTGGCCACCTGCACCCCTCTAGAGAGCGATTGAGGCCATCCTGAGGTCCATCTGTGTCCCCGGGGTCACCCGAGCAGTGAAAATGGACGTGGAGCCCAATGGTGGAGTTCAAATACCTGAATATCCAGTTCTCTGCGTGGATGCAGGTCTGGGCCTCAAAGGCCGAGAATGGACTTCCGGAAGTGACATCCATCACTTCCTGTGGGCTGCTAGGCCTAGGAGGCCTCCTCCAGGCCTCCGAGGCCTAGAATGGACTTCCGGAAGTGACATCCACGCACTTCTGGTGGGCCGTTCTAGGTCTGGGAGACCTCCACCAGGCCTAGAACAGACTTCTGGAAGTGACATCCACGCACTTGCAGTGAGCTCGTCTAGGCCTGGGGGGGGCTTCTCCAGGCCTCCGAGGCCTAGAATGGACTTCCGGAAGTGACATCCACGCACTTCTGGTGGGCCGTTCTAGGCCTGGGAGACCTCCACCAGGCCTAGAACAGACTTCTGGAAGTGACATCCATGCACTTGCAGTGAGCTCGTCTAGGCCTGGTGGGGCCTTCTCCAGGCCTCCAAGGCCTAGAATGGACTTCCGGAACTGACATCCATGCACTTCCGGTGGACCATTCTAGGCCTGGGAGGCCTCCACCAGGCCTAGAACGGACTTCCGGAAGTGACATCCACGCACTTCCGGTGGGCCGTTCTAGGCCTGGGAGACCTCCACCAGGCCTAGAACGGACTTCCGGAAGTGACATCTATGCACTTCTGGTGGGCCGTTCTAGGCCTGGGAGACCTCCACCAGGCCTAGAACAGACTTCCGGAAGTGACATCAATTCACTTCCAGCAGGCCGTTCTAGGAGGCCTCCACCAGGCCTACAACAGACTTCCGGAAGTGACATCCATGCACTTCCAGCAGGCCGTTCTAGGCCTGGGAGACCTCCTCCAGATCTCTGACACCTAGAACGGACTTCCAGAAGCAGCATGGGTTCAGCCGGTTCTCCGAACTCAACAAAATTTAGCTACCGGTTTTACCGAACCGGTGCGAACCGGCTGAATCCCACCACTGGTGGAGCCCCCGCGGAACTGCCGAGTTTGCCCAGTTTGAAAACTCCTGATGTATAAAACTGCTTCTCCTCCATGACTGGTTGAGGAATTCTGGGAGTTGAAGTCCACAAGTCTTAAAGTGGCCAAGTGTGGGGACCCCTGCTCTGTAGAGCTGCTTCTACTTCTAGGGAATTTGGCTACTGTTCCCCCAGAATCTGTGTTCCTGCAATTTGTGCCCTTTCCAATGAGGAGTTGGGGTCTCCCACCCCCACCCCACTCTATCTTCCCTTGCTAAGGTTATACACTGTCCCCACTCCTCTTGGTTTCACTTTTGAAGTGCTGATACTCTGTGTCAATAAACATGCTCTCTGAGGAATTTGCAAGCCTCCAAGTTCGGCTTTATTTGTCTCTGTCTGTCGGAACCATGACACAGGAGGCCTTACAGAATCACAGAATGACAGAGTTGGAAGGAACCGTGGAGATCTTCTAGTCCGACCCCCTGCTCAAGCAGGAGACCCTTACAGAATCATAGAATGACAGAGTTGGAAGGGACCTCGGAGGTCATCTAGTCCAACCCCCTGCTCAAGCAGCAGACCCTTACAGACTCATTGACTGACGGAGTTGGAAGGGGATCTTGGAGGTTTTTCTCTTAATGTCTACTATCTCATTTTTAAGCTAGTACAGGTCTTATTATATCAGCTAAGCAGAAACATGTTTATTACATTTATCAATAGATTTTTAGCTTATATAGATCTTAAATTACTTTTACATTCAACCTTTATAAACAAATCAATAGTCAAATTTAACTTCTAATATTTATGCTTCCAAGTTTTAAATGATCAAAGTTTTCTTTATCTCAGTTCATAACAAAATCTAGTATTCAAAGTACACATCGTGTCTATTTGAGTATATTCTATTTTAATCCTCAGTAATAAGTCAAAACCCCAATTTTCTTCAGCCTTATTTTAGCTTTCTTTCTTTGCCAACTCGCCTTCCATATCCATTCTTTTAAGTCATCAAATAGATCTCCCTCTGTTATATATATTGTTTGAGATAAAAGAGGCCATCCAGTCACCATTTTTTTGAGGGCTAACAAATCATCTATTTTTCCATCTCGACGTAGTTGTCCTGAAATGTTTATCTTCCCTTCAATCTGTTCCTCTTCTTGATCCTCAGGTTTCTTCTGGTTTATATAGAAAGTCTTTTCCATTTTCAGTGTTGTCAGTCCCTTTTCTGGGTTTTCCGTTAACTGTATTTGTTGATCAGTTGAATCTTCTATCATGGTATTTGATTGTTCCACTTCTTCTATTATATTCTGTATAGTTGATTCTTTAGTTGTAATCAAAGTTTGGGTTCGTATATCTAGGCTGACATCTTGTTCTTTTCTGTAGCTTATTTCATCAGAAGCTGTAAGAATAGTTTCATAAATTGCTTTCAACATAAAGAGAATCTGTTCCTGATCTTCCTCCATGTTCTCTTAGTGGTGTATTAAATTAAAAGCTTTACAATCAGAGAATGAAAATAATTTTGTCACTGACTATAGAACACAGCTGGGCTTCTCACAGCTGATATCTCCAAGGTTGCAAAAGTCTTATCTATAGTCTGGGCTTCAAGCCAAGTCTTTTTTAGGCAATAACAGGTTGTAATATCAGGTTTAGCCACAAGATGTCACCCATACTGTTTAAGATTTTTTTTAAGTCCAAACTTTTTTTAATCTTTTTTCCAATGTTACTTCTTTTTTTTAAGTAAAAACCCATATATTCAATAAGAAAAAGAAATCTCTTTTTTTGAAAGATTTTATTGAATTTTATAGGATTGGGGATAGAATAGGATCGGGATAAGGATTAAGGTTTAGGGTGGGGTTGGGATCAGGGTTGGGGTTATCCCCCAATAACATTTTCAATCTTTAGCAAACAGACTATTGTCTGGGTACATATGTTAACAATAGTTGATATAGTAATAAGTAACTATAATAAGTGTAATAAATGATAATCATAAACAGTATGTTAGTTAATGCATATCATTCTTACNATTCTTACTAATATATATTCAAAATAACATAACACATCCATTTCTCACTAGTTCGTTTTCCTAACCATTGGTAAAAATTATCCCATGTTCTAATCTAAAGTAAACTGAATCTTCTTTCTCTTTAATCTCTAAAATCAATCTATCCATTTCTGCACATTCTAAAATTTTCTTAATTAAAACCTCTTCAGTTGGTAAGTTTTCATTTTTCCAATATTGGGCAAATACTATTCTCGCTGCCATCAGTATATGCAATATAAAATATTCATTCTCCTTCTCATAATTAGGTCCTAATATTCCTAACAAAAACAGTTCTGGTTTAAATTCTTTCTTTTAATCATTTTTTCCCAACCATGTATGTATCTTAACCCAAAATTTACAGCCATGGTTTGCCTCAGTACATAACCACTGGCTGCCCATTTTCAAGGGTTGTTTCCTGCTTTAGCTCTTAGTTCAGTTCATCCAGGTTAGTGATGTCCAATTGAGGTTAGCCAGTATGCAAGCCAGGCTATTACATTTTCTTAAATTGCACATAGTGAGCCCTAGGACTCCGAATCTGAGTCCACCAATGCAAGATATTCAGGGCTTCAGTTTGGAGATCTCTTTCCTGCTACTTCCCTAGTCAGGGCATATGAATTGCAAATTGCCTGAGAGGGGCTGGTTCCCTCCCCCTTGGAATTTGCTGGAAGTTGTTCCTACAAAGTTTTAATGACACAGGGCAAGAATCAGGCTGGAGCTTTACTGAAGGTAGGTGGAGGGGAAAGACTCAGTGTGATTATGAATGATGTGTGTACAGCTACTAATACAAACAGGGAATACAAATATTCTGGATAAATTTTCCTCCCACCAGACAGAAATCCAAGATGTTCAATACTTGCTGTGCCAACTATTCCCAAATGCCATCACTCCATGAATCCATTCAACTGGTTTATTACAATACAAATGGGGCAAGAAAGAAAACCTTACAATGAGTTTCCACCCTCCCCCCCCATAGTCTTCCTAATTTTCTTCTGAGGCTTCACGTGGGGACCAATGGCTCCAGGACTCTTTCCTTCCTCTGCAGCTGTCACAGGCATCTGGGGGAATGGTAAGACCTGGGAAGATCTGTTCCACTCAGGTTGCATGGTGGCTTTTTAGTGGATGGCTGGATCCAAAACCCAATTCCGTGGCTCAGATGGACGGAGGCAGCATCTGGGTCAGTGTGCTCTGCTTCTAAAGGCTGGGGGGGATCATCTGTGTAGGGCTGAAAGACATGAGAACAAGATTTCCTATCTCCTTTCTGGGTGGATTCTCCCAGAAGAGGCAGACAAAGGCATAGAGAACAGAGGCTAAGACAGGGGTGTCAAACTGCCAGCCCGGGGGCCGGACGCATCATCCCAGAAGCCGCACCCACCCCATTGCCGGCAATGGCAAAACCGTCCCGATACGTTGCATGACATCACGTGACATGGTGAGTTTGACATGTCTGGGCTAAGAAAAGGAGAAGTAGAATTGGGGAGGGTAGCTTGCAGGCAGAGTTTGAAAAGGCATTAATACTGCAGTGGTTAAACCGATAAGATGGGGACAACACAGATGAGGACAGAAGAGAGGCTGGATTCCGGTAAGAGAACAACAAAATGAAAGGTCTCACTTCCGAACTGAACATTCGTAACACGTTAGAGAGGACTTTAGGACTTGCAACTTGAAAAATGCTGGTCACGTTTCAGGAAAAAGGACAGACAGATAAAAACCCATTTATGACACATACAGTAAATGCAAGAGTGAAACTTTTTCCGGCAGATGAACTTAAAACATTCCCTCCTGCTAACTTTGGGCTGTTCTTAAAGAGTACAGAGAGAGAAAGGGGAAAAGGAAAAAAAAACCCCACATTTTTCTTCACTCTGTTGGCCAGACAACTTGTTTTAATTTCATTTTGAAAACAAATTTGTCTTCAGTCCAGCTGGACTTGTGAGGGAGCAGAAATCAAAACGCAACAGAAACGCAGCAGGAGCATAAAGATTCAGAGGGGACTAACCCCAGCTACAGAAGGAATGGTCGATTTGTTAAGACAACAAGAATGTTATTTCATATCTCCGCAATCAGAGATGCCATTCCTTGAGCCAAAACTCTCTATTTTCCTCACAATGTCCATTCCCTCTCTGACTTGGCCAAAGACCACGCGTTTCCCATCCAACCATTCAGTTTGCTCAGTGCAGATGAAGAACTGAGACCCATTTGTATTGGGACCAGCATTCACCATAGATAGAATGCCAGGGCCTGTGTGCTTGAGAATGAAGTTCTTATCGGCAAACTGCTCGCCGTAAATAGATTTACCGCCTGTTCCATTATGGCGGGTAAAGTCACCACCCTGACACATGAATCCAGGAATGACTCTGCGAAAGCATGATCACTGGACTAGAGGGAGCAAAATCCAACTGTGATTGGGAAAAGGGTATTCTCACTCACACACACAGGCATACACACGTTTCCTTTGCTCCCCTGGGCTTTAAAGTTAAAATTTAGAGGTACTCACCTTCACCTTTCCAAAGCAGCCCTTGAGCTCAAACCCCAAACTCCCTTTATTACCCTGGCTCCACATGGGCAGGGCCTGGGAAACCCATCCACAGACACAAGGGGTCTGCTGCTGGCAAGATGGGGCTTACCAGTCTCAGTCCATTGGAGAGGTAAGCTTGGAGTCCCATCTGGGATGCCAAATTGTTGAAGGAAAAGTCTTCATCATGGTTCAGTCCAAGTCAGTGGTTCTCAACCTTTTTAATGCCGCGACCCCAACCGGTTGTAAGTCGAGGACTAAACCGGTCGTAAGTCGAGGACTAAACCGGTCGTAAGTCGAGGACTACCCAACTGGTCGTAAGTCGAGGACTTTCCCTGCCCGGGAGTGCCGCGCATGCATGGTTCTGCCCGCTGCGCCGGCTGAGGCGTAGCTGGCAAGTGGCAGAGACGGAGCAGGCCGACCACCAGCTGGCCCAGCCCAAGGGAGGTAAGGCACCCGCCGGAAAAGGGGAAAAAAATGGCGGACAAAAAAAATGGCGGACAGCCTTGCTTGACCCCCATGAAATGGTCGATCGACCCCAAATGGGGTCCTGACCCACAGGTTGAGATCCACTGGTCCAAGTCAAGAATAAACAACATGGCGACTATCAAGCAGTGGCCACCCCGGTCCCTGCCTCACCTTGTCCTGCGACAATGGCACCCCCGCCCTGCCTCACTTTGCCTCCTGCCCACCATCCCACCTGCCAGAGGCCCCTTGGATCTCCCCCAACCCTGCCCAGCCCCCACAAGCGTCCCTCCCCATGAGCAACATCGAGCTGACCACGCTCATCTTGGCCACACCCACTGTCTGCCATGACCACTACAGCCATGCCCACCCAGTAGGCCACGCCCACCTGGCACCCAGCAATAAATAAGTGGGTTTTGGGTTGCAGTTTGGGCACTCGGTCTCTAAAAGGTTCGCCGTCGCTGGAGTAGAAGATCTCCACGGTCCCTTCTGACACTACGTCCTATGCTCTTCTGAACGCGCACAAAGGCCTCCGAATTGTCAGGTTAGTTCAGTAGTTTTACTTTCATCAATTAAAAAAAAAAAGGTTCTGAGGAAGCCTTTCCATGATTTCCAGCCAGCCGGGAGGAGGGTCCAAACATTCCTCCTTTTCCCCCCCTCTTGCCCAACCTTGAAATCCTGTTACCACCTCTGAACCTCTTGTTCTAAAAGCTCTCCAGGAGCACGTGTGAACGTTGCATCGAAGCTTCTGACCCCAAAGCGGCAGAAGAATGTTTATAAGACATTGAAATAAGGAATCTTACCCAGACCGTAACTTTGTCCATATTCTGTCTGAGCCTGGTGGGGAAGAAAAACAGGGTGGTGAAAAGGTGGCTGGGGAGTCTCTAGTTGGCAGGGATTCTGGGGGGGTGTGTGTCTCTGGTAACGCAGATTTCAAGTGGGGGAGAAGAGGCGGAGGTTCCCAAAACTGCAGGATGTCAGGTTATTTCCTCCTCCCCCTTCCTCTTCTCCCTCCCCTTACTCACCTCACTTCCCCTCGTCCTCCTCTTCCTACTCTCCCTCCTCTTGCCCCTCCCCTTCTACTCCCCTCCCCTTTTTCCCCTCCTACCCTCGCTCTCCTCCCCTCGTCCTCTTCCCCCTCCCCTCCCCCTATTCACTGCCCCTTTTCCTCTTCCCCCTCCCCATCCTCCCCTCGCTCTCCTCCCCTCGTTGCTCGTTGTCCTCTTCTCCCTCTCCCCTCCTCTTCCCCCTTCCCTCCCCTTTTTCAACCTCCCCTCCCCCTTCCCTCCAGAGGGTGGAGGGAAGCAGGTAGAGGAAACAAAGGGGAAGTAGAGCTGGGGGACCCCCTTTCATGGGGGGGCATTGCATGCACTCCACCCATTAACCTCCCTCCTCCCCCGGATTGCCTGTCCTAATATGAGGGTCTCTGCTGTCCCTCCCACCCACCCATTGGGTCTCCCAGAGAGAAGGAACCCCTTGCTCTCTACATGAGCAGAAAAAGCGGGCAGAAAAAGCACCGCCCTCGCCCAATATCACTCGTGTCATTTGATTCTACTCTATGACACGCCAATCCCCTACCCTGAGCACCTTATGCAGCGGGATGACGTAGTGTCTTCCTCTGTTCTCCGAAACGACTCTGTGCACCATCTCCATCAGCAACGAGACCTGCCTCTCCTGCTCGGCTCCCGCGGCCTTGTTGTTGAAGCCACAGAAGCGGTTCCCGCACCGCTGGATCAGCTCCTGCAGAATGCGGTTTTTGGAAGTTCGGACGTACTCCTGCAGGGATTCCCCTCCCAAATCCTCCTTGCAGGTGAACAGAATGATCGTGTGCCTGGCCGACTCGGCTCCAAAGATATCCCAGACATGCTTTGCAACTGTCACATCTTCGGCGGTGAAGCGTCCCACCTGGGTCACAAATATCAGGGCATGGGGGCCAGGCCGGGAGAGTTCTACACAAGCCCCGATCTCACGTCGCACAGTCTCATTGTGCTTTTTAGAATCGAAAATGTTGGGTGTGTCGACCACAGAGATCATCCTGTCCTGCCATCTTCCTTGACCCCTTTGGCACTTCAGGGTGGTGGTATTTGGCTCCAGGATGGACTTGAACACCGGCCGGCCGAGGATGGTGTTGCCCGTGGCGCTCTTCCCACCTCCGGACTTTCCCACCAGGATCAGCCGGAGATCGGCGTCCTCCCCTGTGAGTTTGGAAGACGACATTACAAAAAGGAATTGAGATATTTCTTGCAACATGTTGGGGTGTCATTGAGCAGGCTGGAAATGGGAACAACTTTGGAAAAGAGTCACCCCTGCCCAGAAGTGGTTCAGTGATGTTTTCATATGAATCTCTCGGAATTGCTAAAATGGGCTGCTCAGCCGTGCAGATTCTCAGAACGTGCAAATCCCACTTTAGCAGATGTCCGAATACAGCCACGGTGTCCATAATTCCTTCCTCCCTCCCTCCTTTCCTTCCTATCTCCTTCTTTCCTCCTCCCCATCTCCTTTCCTCCTTTTGTTTCTTTTTCTTCCTTCCTTCCATCCTCCATCCATCCATCATCCATCTCCTTCCTTCCTTTTTCTATTCATCCATCCTTCCCCTGGAAGTTGTGAATGCTCCAACGCTGGAAGTTTTTTTTTTTGTTTTTTTTTTAAAAAGAGACTAGCTAACCATTCGTCTGAAATGGTATAGGGCTTCCTGCCTGAGCAGGGGGTTGGACTAGAAGATCTCCAAGGTCCCTCCTGACACTATGTCCTCTGCTCTTCTGAATCGAAGCTTCTGACCCCAAAGTGGCAGAAGAACGTTTATAAGACATTGAAATAAGGAATCTTACCCCGACCATAACATTGTCCAAATCCTGTCTGATCCTGGTGGGGAAGAAAAACAGGGTGGTGAAAAGGAGGCTGGGGACTTGGATTCGGGGGGGGGGTCTCTGGTAACTCAGATTTCAAGTGGGGGAGAAGAGGCGGGGGTTCCCAAAACTGCAGGATGTCAGGTTATTTCCTTCTCCCCCTTCCTCCTCCTCCTCTTCCCCCTCCCCATCCTCCCCTCGCTCTCCTCCCCTCATCCTCATCCTCCTCTTCCCCCTCCCCTTGTCCTCCTCTACCTCCTCCCCTCCTCCCCTGCTCTTCCTCCTCCTCTTCCCCCTACCCCTCCTCCTCTTCCCCCTTCCTTCCCCTACTCCCCTCCTCATCCACCTCCTCCTCTTTCCCCTTCCCTCCCCTACTCCCCTCCTCATCCATCTCCCGATCCAGGGCCCAGCAAACTAGAGGCAACCCGACTACCGCAGCCCTCCCCCTGCCTCCACCGTTCTGTGCTCCACCTTGTACTCCTTGACCACAACTCCTGAGGCAACGATGCTGGGACTCACCCGGGCCACAGAGGTGACAGAAGATGCTGCGGTGGGAAGGGTCTTTATGGGTGGGCTCAGGTCACTGGTTTTACTACGGCCCAGCTTGCAACAAGCAGCGTACTTGAACTGGTACTCTGTGTTTGGAGGCAGATCTTTCAGCAGGAACGTCGCCCCGGCGTCCTTTGTCCTCACGGTCTTCCAGTTTTCTTCCCCTGAAATCTTGTATTCTACCAGGTAGCCGGAGATGGCAGCCCTCCCATATTCGGCGGGCTGAAACTTCAGCTGAACGCTGTTGTGTCTCAGTTCACTAATCTGCAAAGGGAGAGGTTGTGAGGGCAACTCAAAGTTCTTGCTGACCAGCTCTCCGTTTTCATAAAGGTATATTGAGGCTCCTGGTGTGTCCACATCTGGGAGTGAGGCCACGACAAAGCGGACCTTCTCATTCGATTGATTAACACTGAAAAAGTCTTGGATGGATTTGGCAGTTCGGCGAGCATTTTGGGTCCTTTCCTGGTCCTCAAACCAGGCCATGCCTTTCTTGACCTCTGGAGTGGACCTTGTTGACTTAGCTGATTCTTGTGAGAACTGCTCCTGAAGCCAGTCCTGTAAGCTCAACAGAAACGGCTCCCCTTCGTGCAAAGAAGTGAATATAAAGGAGACCACATATTCATTCTGAGGGTCGAGGACTATTTCTTCCAACTTGTTCTGAGATGAGATAACTTGTATATTATTTAGAATAGTCAGAAAAGATTTGACAAAGTTAATTTCTCTTTTCTTGGTGTCCAGAAATTCATGGAGTCTTTGGCTGTTGAAGGGCGACTGGTTGACAGATGTCAAGATGTCCACCAGGCTCCCTTCCTCCTGCCCTCCACCCCGGATGGAAGGCAACATTCTGGCCAGCTGTTTCTGGAACATCTGCCTGTGTTGCTTTAACAGATTCTTGAGCTGCTGGATCTTCTTCTTGATCTCAGGGAAGGTGTCACAAATGGGATCATTGGCTAGATCGTTACTTTGCATCTGGATTTCGTCGAGTTCCTCCAAGATGCTTTCAACATCAAAGATCAACGCTAGGCTGATCTCACGGACCATCTTAGCTGCTCTGGGGTCCAGCTTGGTCAGTGGGTAGAGCGAGACCCACACAGGAACAGCCTTCTCCCCATCTTTCCCTAACATTTTTGGCAGAGTCGCATAAATTGTCATGGCATCTGGGAAGGTCACTGGATTTTCCTCCAGAGAAAAGTCTCCATGGAACGTGCAACTGAACTTCAGAGCATTCTTTTTCTCTTCCTCGTTTAGCTTCATATCTGCTTGTCCTGTGACGGGTATCATCTTCTGGATTGTAACGTGGAGATTTCCTTCTATATTTTTTACCGTCTCCGTTGAAGAAACTTCTCGGTCGAACACAAAGAAAGCCTGGGCTCCGTAGAGGATGGCAGTGACCACGTGGGTGGCCGTGCCATGCTCAAAAACTTCTGGATAGGAGACATTCTGGATTCCGAGGTGGCTCATGGTCAGCTGCTCATACCTGGTGGTGGTTTTGTACTGAACAATGACTCTGGCCTGTTGCTTGGACTTCTTGGTGTCATGAAGATACTTGGCCGACCCCCCCACTTCAATCAGCCCCCCAAGGAAACTGCCCTTGAGGGATCCTGAGATGTCCAGGGCAGAGGTCTTGTCATCAATATTGTCAGATGCAATGATTTTAGTTGCTGTATTGGGCTGAGGCCTGGTGGTCAGGTCCTTCTGCAGAGAGCTGTAGTCCCAAAGGGTGACGCCTGCATGGAAGAGATGAAAACAGGGACCTGAATTGAACACGGTCTCCCGGAACACCTGCAGCTGGACAGAGGAGCTCCAGAGTGTTGGGACAATGGAGTCATAATTTCCCCTGGAGGGTTCCCTCATTTGCTCTGTCCGGCCATCACCAGAGAATCCTCCTGCTTGTTTTGCCAAATACCAGCATCTCCAAAAGCTCTCGACTGAGTAGAGAGGAATGTGAATTGCTATGCAAACTATGGCAGGGGTCCCCAACCTAGTGGGCCATGGGGGATTTACAACCGAGCCACAGAGACAGCTGGCAAGCGTGCGCGTATCCTCACTTGCACGGGCAGCAGACGAGTGCCCTCACGCGTGCCCCCTTCAAAGCGAGCGGCAGGGGCGTGTGCACGCCCCACATGCAAGTGGAGCCGCGCACGCGTGCTGGCTGGCCATTCGTGCGGAACCATCCCTTCCCCGCCCCGCTGGTCCGCCAAGCCAGAAACCTTGGGGAACTCTGACCTATGGATTTCAAGGCAGATCTCCAACTCCCTGGAGAAAGCTTGTTTTTCATCAGGGGTTCGGAGGCGTCTTCTCTGTTCACTCCCCCTCCCCCCGGAAAAAACAGCAACACCACAACCTGAGCATTACATCCCTCACTTCAGGTCTCTGGGATCACAACTCCTTTTTTTTTTTTTTAGCCATTTTCCGAATCGTTTCACTGACTTTGGTTTGGGAACCTACACGGTGGTCCGTAGTCAAGGCCAGCCCTGCTGTATGCCTGGGCAAGGGATGGGTACGCCTTCCCAGCTAGAAGGTCCTACTTAGCTAGCTGCTACCAGCAGGCCATGCGCCCAGGAGCTCCACTCTGTCCCTGGGCTGAGCCTGTGCATCTATGGCCATGCCCATCTCCCTCCCTCCCTTTCAAGACCCATCAGCCTCTCCTCCAGCACCTACCGGGGATGAGGGCATCCTTGCGGCAGTCGTACAGCATCCCCAGTTTGAAGGGGCGACCCAGGGCTGGGGTCTCAATGGCATCGTCCGTCTGGGCCATGCTCGGCTCCTGTGGGTCGCTGACTCTTCTGCCGTCCTGCAAGAGAGAAGAACCATCCAGAGGAGGCCGCGACCGACCGATGTCTCTCACGAGTTGTGCTGGGGTCACTTCACGCCCCTTCCCGAAGCCCCTTCCCCAGGTTTGTCCCCCCCCCTCTCCAACATCAGAAAGCCATTTCATGAAAGGTCATTGGATACACTTCCCAAAGACCACCCCTGTAAAGGCTTTGGGGAAGGGGATTCATGTCAGGGAATTGCGCCGCCGGTGTCCAAATGTGTTGGAAATCATTGTTTGGGTGCACTTTGTGCAATAACTGCAGTAGTATTCAACCAGTAGGTGGCATTGTTAACAAGTTTGGATCTATGGTATAGGTCAGCGGTAGGCAACCTCGGCTCTTTTATGACTCATGGACTTCAACTCCCAGAATTCCTGAGTTGGCTATGCTGACTCAGGAATTCTGGGAGTTGAAGTCCATGAGTCATAAAAGAGCCGAGGTTGCCTACCCCTGGTATAGGTTCTCCTGCTTGAGCAGGGGGCTGGACTAGAAGATCTTCAAGGTCCCTTCCAGCTCAATTCTAATTCCTCCTCCTCCTTCCCTCCTCTTCCCCCTCCTCCTCCTCCTCCTCACCTTTTCAGGCCTCCAAGTAGGACAGAGGCAAGTGACTACATCACTCCATTGACTGAGCCCGACTTGAGTCACAGCAGCGCATCGGAATTGGTACTGGAGATTTAGGCGGACGTCTTCCAGGGTGAATTGATCCTGAGGGCTTTCGGTATGGAGACTTTTCCAATTTTCCTCTCCTGCGATCCGATATTCCACCTGGTACTTAGAGACTGAAGACTTTCCAACGGCGACTGGATCAATACTGATCTGGAAACTATTTGGCTGGACTGGTTCAACCTTAAGAGAGGGAGGTCTTCTAAGAGCAGCTTCCCGCTCCTGACGTTCCTTGAGGACCTTCACGGTCAAGGCTAAACTTTTCCTTTCCAGCCTCTTTAACGAGTCAAATAAGTTCTTCATGCTCTCGGTGCTCATTTTCCAGAAGGTTTCAGCAGCAGCATTACGGCGTCCTCCACTTTCTCGGTGAGCGAAGAGGGCTGAATGGTTGAATCTGAAGTGCAGAGGGGATCCCGACTCGTCCCGAGCACACGGCAGGTCAGCCTCCTTCAGGGCCTCCAGGACAGATGGGGTCCCCCCATCTGAAAAGGTGATCAGGAGTTGGATGTTATCCTTCACGTCATTTCCCAACATGGAGAGCATGGAATCAAAGACGCATTTCTGGGTGTGTGTTGAATGGGTAAGGAAGGCCTGGGCCACCAAGCAGATGGCATCGATGTGGTCAATGCCCCTTGAGGTGGAGAAAAACTCTCGGAGCTGCTCCTCAACCAGTTTGTCTTGCTCTGCGTCTCTCATGCCTCCAAATCCTGGAGTGTCGATTATTGTGAGAGAATAGGGAATCCGGAAACCCTCCTGATGGTTCACCACGTAGGCTGTGACTTCAGACATCCTGCTTCCAGCTTCGCTTCTCTGGATGGTTTCATGAATGAATTTGAATCGGAAATTATCTTTCCACTGGACACCCAGGATATAATTGATCATCCCGTTGATCACAGTGGTTTTTCCAGATTGTGTTGCCCCCATCACCAGGATCACTTTGTTGGGCACTTCCAAGTTCTGCTTTCCAAGCTGGTACTTGAGACAGGGTGTATCTAAGGAGACTTTCTCCAGAGGAAGGGCAAACACTAATGGCTGTCTGTCCTCCACCAGGGAGCTTTCCTGAAGGAACTGGTGTGCTACATTGTCTGCATCTTCTTCCTCCAGTGATGTGGAGATCTCCACCTCCTCACTGGGGACACCCAGAGCTCCATTATCACACACGGCAGACACCCGTATTCTATACGCCGTCTGGGGCTTTAGACCTTCAATGGCGTAAAACTCTGTTTTTCTCCCAGTCCTTTTTTCAGTCCAGTGGTCCTTCCCATCTCCAGCCTCCACCGTTCTATACTCCACCTTGTACTCCTTGACCACAACTCCTGAGATAACGATGCTGGGATTCATCCAGGCCACAGAGATGACAGAAGATGCTGCAGTGACCATTCTTAATTTCTCAGGAGGGCTGGTGGGAAGGGTCTTTATGGGTGGGCTCTGGTCACTGTTTTTACTAAGGCCCAGCTTGCAACAAGCAGCATATCGGAACAGGTATTCTGTGTTTGGAGGCAGATCTTTCAGCAGGAACGTCTCCTCGGCGTCCTCTGTCCTCATGGTCTTCCAGTTTTCTTCCCCTGAAATCTTGTACTCGATCAGATAGCTGGAGATTGCAGCCCTCCCATATTCAGCTGGCTGAAACTTCAGCTGAACGCTGTTGTGTCTCAGTTCACTGATCAAGAAAGGGAGAGGTTGTGAGGGCAACTCAAAGTTCTGGCTGACCAGATCACCATCTTCATAAAGGTATATTGAGGCTCCCGGGGTGTCCACATCTGGGCGTGAGGCCACAAGAAAGCAGACCTTCTCATTTGATTGATTGACACTGAAAAAGTCTTTGATGGATTTGGCAGCTCGGCGAGCATTCCGGGTCCTCTCCTTGTCCTCAAACCAGGCCATGCCTTTCTTGACTTCTGGAGTGGACCTTGTTGATTCTGGTGAGAATTGCTCCTGAAGCCAATCCCGTAAACTCAACAGAAATGGCTCCTCTTCGTGTAAAGAAGTGAAGATAAAGGAGACCACATATCCATTCTGAGGGTCGAGAACTATTTCTTCTAACTTGTTCTGAGATGAGATAACTTGTATATTATTTAGAATAGCCAGAAAAGATTTGACAAAGTTAATTTCTCTTTTCTTGGTGTCCAGAAATTCATGGAGTCTTTGGCTGTTGAAGGGCGACTGGTTGACGGATGTCAAGATGTCCACCAGGGTCCCTTCCTCCTGCCGTCCACCCCGGATGGAAGGCAACACTCTGGCCAGCTGTTTCTGGAACGTCTGCCTGTGTTGCTTTAACAGATTCTTGAGCTGCTGGATCTTCTTCTTGATCTCAGGGAAGGTGTCACAAATGGGATCCTTGGCTAGATCGTTGCTTTGCATCTGGATTTCGTCGAGTTCCTCCAAGATGCTTTCAACATCAAAGATCAATGCTAGGCTGATCTCACGGACCATCTTAGCTGCTCTGGGGTCCAGCTTGGTCAGTGGGTAGAGCGAGACCCACACAGGAACAGCCTTCTCCCCATCTTTCCCTAACATTTTTGGCAGAGTCTCATAAATTGTCATGGCATCTTGGAAGGTCACTGGATTTTTCTCCGGAGAAAAGTCTCCATGGAACGTGCAACTGAACTTCAGAGCATTCTTTTTCTCTTCCTCGTTTAGCTTCATATCTGCTTGTCCTGTGACGGATATCATCTTCTGGATTGTGACGTGGAGACTTCCTTCTACATTTTTTACCCTTTCTGTTGAAGAATGCTCTCGGTCAAACACGAAGAAAGCCTGGGCTCCGTAGAGGATGGCCGTGACCACATGGGTGGCCGTGCCATGCTCAAAGACTGCTGGGTGGGAGATATTCTGGATTCCTAGGTGGCTCATGGTCAGCTGTTCATACCTGGTGGTGGTTTTGTACTGGATGGTGACTCTGGCCTGTTGCTTGGACTTCTTGGTGTCGTGAAGATATTCGGCTGATCCTCTTACATCAATCAGCCCCCCCAGGAAGCTGCCCTTGAGGGATCCTGAGATGTCCAGGGCAGAGGCCTTGTCATCAATACTGTCAGATGCTATGATTTTAGTTGCTGTCTTGGGCTGAGGCCTGGTGGTCAGGTCCTTCTGAAGAGAGCTGTAGTCCCAAAGGGTGATGCCTGCATGGAACAGGAGAAGACAGTGAAGGAAATAAAAGTTATTCTTTTATAAAATATAACAATAAAGCTCTAATGTAAGGATTGAAGGAAATAAAAGTTATTCTTTTAATAATTGTAGAAATATAATTGTAGAAATGTAATGCCAATATATGAGGCTGTCTATTTAACACAAATGTAACACTGTAACGCAAATATAGCAATGCTGGCAGGAATAGCCAACACTCCAGAAGACAGGCTTAGGATACAGGAGGATTTGGACAGACTTGAACACTGGGCGCTATCTAATAAAATGAAATTCAATGGTGACAAAAGTAAGGTTCTACATTTAGGCAAGAAAAACCAAATGCACAGGTATAGTATAGGGGGTACCTTGCTTAATAGTAGTAACTGTGAGAGGGATCTCGGAGTCCTAGTGGACAATCATTTAAATATGAGCCAGCAGTGTGCTGCAGCTGCCAAAAAAGCCAACACAGTGCTAGGCTGCATTAACAGAGGAATAGAATCAAGATCACGTGAAGTATTAATACCACTTTACAATGCCTTGGTAAGGCCACACTTGGAATACTGCATCCAGT
>NW_015389955.1:0-27028 GCF_001527695.2 Protobothrops mucrosquamatus
TCTTCTTATTTTAGTCCAGTATTTTTTCACACCTGGGCATGTCCATGCTGTTAAAAAAAAAGGGAGGAGTATACACTGTGTGTGTATGTGTGTTATGTTTTGTTTTGTTGGTTTAAAAAATAAAAAAATATTAAAATAATAAAAAAAAAGATGTCACGTGAGAGTTTGGCTCAGTGACTGCGATCCTCTACTCCTGAGAGTGTGGTTGTTAAGCAATTTCACATGTCGTTAAGCAGATGAGTCCCTGATAGGAATGTGGGGTTGCCTGAAGTGGGCAGGAGAGGCATTTGTGAGTCCTGGCACAGGCCACGTTTGACTTAAGAAGGTCCTGGAGAAGCTTACATATGCTTTTGAGATATTTTGCTTGGAAACATGTATGGAACACGTGACTTGGAGAATGGCGCAAGGCTGCAAAGGCCTCCGTTGTGGGGATTAAGGCCTCATTTCTCAGTGGCTGAGGTGACAGTGGGCTGAAGTCCAGGTCTGGGTTCAGTGACCCCAGGCCTCCACTTAAGGCCCAGCCCCGGCATTACTGTCCATCAGGGCTGCTTTCCATGGTCTGGATGGGGCAGCTCAGGCTTCCAGGGGTGGCTGCAGCTGTGCATCCCACTTCAGCACCCCCCGAACACATGGCTGACCTGAGCCTGGTCTCCCGCATCTCCCCTACCCCCCAGACACGCCCACGTCCCTTGCCTGGGCCTTCCTCCTACCTAAAGTTTTAGGGCTTCTTTTTCACCTCGTCATAGGACGAGAATCAAGGAGGAAAAGATAGAGTCATTGAACAGCAGGAGAGTTTGCCTCCGAGGGATGTGGGGTGATGGAATCAATGGTGGTTTTGTCTGGGGTGTAATGTGGACCTCTCCCCTGGTCAGAGGGTGGACTGGAAGACCTTCATGGTCCCTTCCAAGGCTAAGATTTTGTGATTCTCTACCATTCTCAAAAGGAAACATTATTCTCCTCTTCTTTCATTTTCCACCAGCAGGAAAACAACTCTGACCAAAGATTCACCTGCAAGTCAACTTTCAAGAGCTAGTAGAAACTCAGCGCAAGGCAGCAGCTGCCAGAACTCATGGAGGGCGGGAAGCTCTTGGATCCCCCATCAGACACAAGCAGCACTCTGAAAAACCACAAGAGTACCCACGAATGCTCCGAGTGTGGGAAATCCTTTGCTCGCCGGTCTCTCCTTTTGACCCACTGGAAGGTCCATGTGGGAAGCGGATCCAGTCAAGGTTTGGAAGGTGAGAAATCCTTTTTTGGAAAAGGTGCCAAAGATCTCAGAAGCCCCCCCAGATTAAAACCCCATAAATGTGAGGAATGTGATTTATGCTTTGGTCAAAAGTCAAACCTTCTTAGACATCAGAAAATCCACACTGGAGAGAAACCGTATCAATGTCTGGAATGTGGGAAATTTTTCAGTGAAAAAGCCACCCTCAGAAACCACGAGAGGGTTCACACAAGGGAGAAGCCTTACAAGTGCTGGGAATGTGGGAAGAACTTTTCTCAGAGGGCACATCTTTGGATTCATGAGAAGGTTCATGTAGGAATAAAATCTTACAAATGCTTTGAGTGTGGGAAATGTTTCACCTTGAGTTCATCTCTTTGGAGTCATGAGAAAACACACAGAGGGGAGAAAAACGAAAAGTGCCTGGAATGTGGGAAATGTTTCACCTTGAAATCAAACCTGGTGCGACATCAGAGTCTTCACACTGTAGTCAGACTCTATGAATGCCCAGAATGTGAGAGACGATTTGTAAATTCTGCTGAACTTGAGAGGCACCAGAAGAGGCACCAAGAGGAGAAACCTTATGAATGTCGGGAGTGTGGGAAAAGTTTTTTTGCACAAAGTGAGGTTCAGGTTCATGAGAGAATCCACACAGGGGAGAAGCCGTACAAATGTGGGGAATGTGGGAAATGCTTTACCCAGAAACAGCACCTTGGAAGGCATCTGAGGGTTCACACAGGAGAGAAGCCATACGAGTGCCCAGAGTGTGGAAAATCTTTTGCTTATAAGGATGTACTTTGGAGACATCAGAAAATCCACACAGGGGAGAAGCCCTATCAATGCAACGAGTGTGGAAGTTTTTATCGTACCACATCAACCCTCTGGAGTCATATGAAAATTCACACAGGCGAAAAAAACTACAAATGTTTAGACTGTGGGAGAGCATTTGCTAAACCATATAACCTTAGATGTCACAGCCAAATCCACATAGGAGAGAAGCCCCATAAATGCTCCGAGTGCGATACATGTTTTACTAAAAAAAGGACTCTCTTGAAGCATTATCGAAACCACACTGGAGAAAAAACATAAAATGTCTGGAAAGTGGAAGATATTTTGCCCAACCTTCAGCATTTCGCAGGCACAACAGAAATTACACAGGGGAGTGGCCTCACAAGTGTGCAGAGTGTGAGAAACTTTTTTCATTGTAAATCACAGCTAAAAATGCATCAAAAAGTCCATAGCAGACTCTAGTTTAATGAAGAGAAGGACGAGGGGTGACATGATAGTCGTGTTCCAATATCTCAGGTGTTGCCACAAAGAAGAGGGAGTCAAGCTCTTCTCCAAGGCACCTGAAGGCAGGACGAGAAGCAACGGATGGAAACTGATCAAGGAGAGAAGAAACCTAGAACTAAGGAGAAACTTCCTGACAGTTAGAACAATTAACCAGTGGAACCTGCTTCCAGAAGTGGTGAATGCTCCAACACTGGAAGTTTTTAAGAAGAGACTGGATAGCCATTTGTCCGAAATGGTATAGGGTTTCCTGCCTGAGCAGAGGGTTGGACTAGATGACCTCCAAGGTCCCTTCCAATATTATTATTATTGTTATTATTATTATTAATCATCTCAAGATGTTCAGACTGGATCTGGCATTTTTGTCTACCTATCAAGTCCTTACCAAGGACCTGGGATAGGGTTTGGACTAGACGACCTCCAAGGTCCTGTCAGAACCGTCCGGCTTCAGTGCTTCACAAAACAGCCAGTAGCCGGTACGCTAGACGAATAGCAGTTTAATTCACTCTATTCAAAATAAAGTCAGCACTGGGAGACGCTGGCTCCCAGTGCCTTACATAGGCTTCGCAACAGCCCCACCCACGTTGCCTTTCCAGCCCCACCCCCTTATTAACCACGCCCTTAGCATCTCCACCCCTCAAACCAGCATGCAGCCCCACCCCGCAGACCAGCATTTACATTCCCTGCACTTTTCGCCTTTTCCACCCTGCCCCATGTCCAGAATGCTGCAAGCCTGTGATGCTACTTGCAGGATCAGTCATGGCCTCAGCCGGCTGCTTTACTTGCAGGAGCAGTCAAGCCGGCTGCTTTACTCCCAGGAGCGGCAAGGCCTCAGCCGGCTGCTCCCCCAGCTTGTTCTCTTGCTGGGCTTGCCTCTCACAACTGCCCGCCGGCCTCCCTGCCTCCTAATATGTCGGCCCTGCGAAGCGCCTGCAGTTGACGTCAGAGGAAGGCGCAGGCCATGGAGGCAACGGCGACAGCTTCCCGAGGGGCCGGCGACGCTGCGGCTTGCTCCCAAGCACCGGCCTGGACGTCTGGAAGCCGGGTCGCTTCCCAGCGTCGTTCTGAGAGCCTGGAAGCCAGGGTAAGGTGGATGGGTTGAACGGTGGCCTGTCCGCCAGTCTGGACGGCCGCGCAGGGCTCGACAGGTCCCTTCCAATATTATTATTATTGTTGTTATGATTATTATTATATTTACATCCCTTGGCCTTTATAAGATGCACAAGTGATTGCAGCCCCTTCCCTCCAATATTTTATCCTCACGGTCACAAAAAGCACAATTAAGGCTAAGCGATCGTGATGGCCAAAATGAAGCAGCTACACTCTACATTATGAATATCTCTTTAAGATAAACAACTCATTTTTGGCCCCCACATGTCCCTGCAGTGTTTGGATTAAAGTACAAGAAGTCCTCAGCTCATGTCCATTTGTTCAGCCACCGTTCGGAATCCGGATGGTGCTAAAAAAAAATGGACGTATGGCTGATCCCAGAAGTTGCAGGCATTACAGCCCCACTTGCGCTACGTGCCTGGTTTGCAATTACTACATTACAAAGTGCAACACTGAGGTGTGATCACCGTTTGTGACCTTCCTTGCTGACCCCCCACAGGCAGAGTCAGTGGGAAAAAGAGCTTATTGTTTTTACAGAACTGTAAGAAGCCATGCTAGCCTGTGAAGAAATACATGGTATGTTTTAATCTCATGAGCCTAGACATTCCCAATTCTAGCAACCGTTGTTTATATGTTTTAGCCTCCAGTCCTCTGATTATCTTTGCTGCTCTTCTCTGTACTCTTTCTAGAGTCTCAACATCTGTTTTACATCATGGTGACCAAAACTGGATGCAGTATTCCAAATGTGTATGTATGTATGTAATATATACATCTGTATCTGCAGGGCAGTGGCAATTCACACCTCTTTTTGTAGAAGGTTCCAGAAGTGGGAGGTCCCCGCCATGAAAAAGGAGCTGCTTTCCAGGTGAAGCAGCAGTTCCCAAACAATTCGTCAGAAAGCCAAGGGATGTGATTCTGTCAGAGGTTTTCAACTTTGGCAACTTTCAGATGCGTGGACTTCAATTCCCAGCATGCTCCCTGGGGAATTCTGGGGATTTTAGTCCACACATCTTAAAAGTTACCAAGATTATAAAAAAACACCGGTTTCTATGAAGAGACCCCCTTGCCCCACCTCCCCCACCCAATTCTTTCCAACTGAGTGTGGCCTGTTATGCCCCAGAAGGACCTTTCCCAATCTGGTGATATGCAGATGTGGGAGTCAAAGTCCCAAACATCTGGAGGACAGCAGTTGGGGCAAGGTGGCCAGAGAGGGTCTCCTGGCTCTCATTGGACTGACCTGCTTTGCCTTCCGGTTCTTCCTTAAACCCGGGTGCTGCTCTAAATGCTCCTAATTGTTTTTGTATCTCAGAAAGAGAAATATTTTGGACTGCAGAGTAAATAAAATTACATTCTACACACAGCAGCTTAACGTTGTGTTTCTTAGATTGTGGGTCCAGTGATGGTCTTGCCACAAGGAGTCTTGCTAGCATTCACTAAATGGAATCCTCCAGAGGTGAGTTAGGCTGGGTTTCTACTCTGCAGCCCCCAGACAGGTGAGCTGCTCTGAAGGCATCTAAAGGTTACATTTGATAATGGGGGGGGCTTCTGAAGAGTTCAGATATGCTTAATATATATTCAAAAGTTCAAATGTACTTCAGGGGCCAAAATCCGAATTAAGTGTCATGGGGGGGACTAGGGAAGAAGGGGTCTCCTCAGGGCCCTACAAACTGTTTCTAAGCCTGTGTAAAAATTGGGTGCCCCCCCCCCCGAGTTAGAGGAAGTCCAGCAGTCTTTGTCTTTGAGAGGCAAGCAGTGACCTCTGTCCGATTCTGGGAAGAAGGGAGGCAAAGGCGAGTGGGGGCCCTGGGGGAATCTGCTCCCCCCCCCCGTCCACGGGTCCTCTGGGGGACTCTGGGGCAGCTGCAGGAGACCCCTCCTCCAAGGGCATCGGTTCCTGTTGCCCCCGGCTCTTTCCCACTTCCTCCCTCCAGGGATTCGCTGGGGCGCCCCCTCCGTCTGTTCCCACCTCGACACCTGCGCAGCTGCACTTCCAGGATCTTCGGGATGCAGAAGGGATCCGCTCGGGACTCCTTCCCGTTCCTCCCCCAGGCGCTCCCCCAACCTCGGCTGCACGGAGGACCCTGCCCCGCTTCTCTTTCCCTCCCGTCTCGGCCGCGGAGGGGACCCCGGATGGTCTGGAGCCGCCCCCTCCCTCCCCCCTCCCCTGGGAGCAGCTCTTTCCCGGGTTCGCGTCCCCTCCCCGCCCTCTTCTCCAGCCTGCAGGAAGCGCCGCAATCCTCGCCATTCCCTCCGTGACTCTTTCGCGGCCATCGCGGCGCTTCAGGTTACGCCCAGATGCTGCATTAGGAAGCAGCTCAGTCCGGGCACAGCAGGGCACTGTTCGCATGGGCAGAGGAACCCTGGACGCGGACGCCCAGCGGAGGAACAGAAGCCCTAGCTGGGAAGCAGGAAGGAGAGGGAGAGGGGGGAGAAGAGGAGGCCAATGGGCGGGGCTGCAAAGCGGAGGCGGAGCCGAAGAGGAGAGCAGAAGCCCCGCCCCCGCCTCGACCCGCCCACTCGCTGGATCTCGGCTTCGCTCCTTGTTCGCCCTGGCAGGATCGGCGCTGGATCCCTCGGGAGAGGCTTCTGGATCCCGCTCGGGGCAGGTCTGGCTGCTCTCCCTCCGGCCTTTGGGGCGCCCCTCCCGCCAGGAGAGCTTTCCCCCCCCCGCCAGGAGAAAGGTAGCTGCGGATCCGCCTCTCCGGCTTCCCGGGTTTTCCTTGGGGAGATTCGGCTCTGGCGTCGCCTGCAGGGAGTGGATCCCTTCCTTCCCTCCAGGGGGGCACAGGGGGGACCCCGGGCTGGATCTGCCCCCTCCTCGCCCGGCCCAGGATCCCCGTGGGGCTCCGGGTGGATCCGGGAAGGGGCTTTGGGTAACTTCTCTACCAGGTGCTCGGACTACTGGATTCACTTTCCGGGTGACAAACCGCAACAGAGTTTGGTGTGTGGAAAGTCTGTTCCTTGAAATGAGAGAATTGTTGCCATACATTCGTGAGTCCCCACAGAGAGGAGTCCTAAAAATCTTAACGTTTTATCCTGAAATCTTTTTTTAAAAAAACACAAAGCAGTTCCTAATTGTGGTGAAGAGAGAAAAAAGTTCCCTGGCTGGGTGTTACTTAAAATATAAATGTTATTAAAAATATCCTTCAGATGCCACTTAAGCCTCAGGGTCTCTTTTGCCCCCTTATCCACCCTGCCTCCTCTCCTATTCACAGTGGAAGAGACCCGGATCGCCCCCTCTTAAATGGGGCAGAAAATTCTCTTTTAGAATTGTAAAGTAAAACTTTTAAGGTTTCACGGATGTTTTGTTTCTGTGGGAACTGTATGAAAGCCCATAAGCTTCTGGGGTGTGGGGTTTTGTTTTTTTTAAAAAAAAAAAGTTTCAATCCATTGTGCAGCCTTAATAAAAGCATCTCCACTATCCTGCAGCATGTTGTTAATTTCTCCAGAGTGCATTTTGCATTGTTCACCAGTGGTGAACAATGACTTCCTGGGCTGAAAGGGAATCATAGTTTAAGGTCCCCCCTCTGACTCCGGGGCAGTGAAGCCCCAAAGCATCATGGCAGCTCCCAGCCTNACCCACTCCCCCCCCCCCAGGGAAGTCGAGACTGAAATATTTTGCAGCTATACTTGCTTTGTAAGGGAAATGGGATGAAATGCTTTCATGAGACTGGAACAAGAAGGAATTCCAGAAGGAAGGTGAAATTCTGGCTGAGTTATGAGGAGAAGAGCGGAAAGCAAAGTTGATGGGATCCATAGGCTGGGAAAGACAGATGGGGAGGATGGAGGGGGCGGGTAAAGGCATTTTGGGACTCGGCTTCTGCAACACACACACACACACACACACACACGGCCACGGAGGCTCCCCCGGGGAAGGGACCCTGGGTCAGCCCCTCCCTCTCCGTCCTCAGTCGGGCTCCGCAAAGACCCAGCCGGAGAGGAGCCCTCCTCGAAGGGACGGACGGGGGGTTCCTGTCGCTCCTGCCTCCCCCCCAAAAAGCCATCGCGGAGCTTCAGTTTCCACACAGATGCTGGAGCAGGAGGCAGCCCCGCCCGGGCACAGCAGGGCACTCTTCACATGGGCAGAGGAACCCCGGAGGCGGATGCCCAGCGGAGAAACAGGGAGACCCGGCTGGGAAGGCGGAAATGGGAAGGGAAGGAAGGAGGAGCTGAGGCTGCTAAGGGGCGGGGCTGTAAGGCGGGGGCGGAGCCCAGGAGGAAAGCAGAAGCCCCGCCCCCTCTCTACTTTCCCACTTGCTGGACCTCCGCTTCCCTCTGCTTGTCCCTCTTCGCCCTGGGAGGATCGGCGCAGGATCCCTCGGGAGAGACTTCTGGATCCCGCTCCGGGCAGGTCTGGCTGCTCCCCCTCCGGCCTTTGGGGCGCCCCTCCCGCCAGGAGAGCTTCCCCCCCCCCCCGCCAGGAGAAAGGTAGCTGCGGATCCGCCTCTCCGGCTTCCCGGGTTTTCCTTGGGGAGATTCGGCTCTGGCGTCGCCTGCAGGGAGCGGATCCCTCCCTTCCCTCCAGGGGGGCAAAGGGGGGTCCCTCCCTCCCCGGGCTGGATCTGCCCCCTCCTCGCCCGGCCAGGGCTCCCCGTGGGGCTCCGGGTGGATCCGGGAAGGAGCTCTGGGGATTTTGCTTTCAGAAGGTCTCTCTGTGGTCCGTCAGAGGACGAGGTCTCCGAGCATGCATATCCCGCGCGTGCAGTTGCAGAAAATGGAGTAAACGGAGTTTGTAAATGGGGTATTATTGAAAGAAAAAATCTCCAACAAGGTCCAGTCCTAGCGAGGAATAAATAAACATGGAGACTGCTTCAGAAAGAAGGTTGTAGTTTATGGAAGAGGAGAGCCGGACAGAAAGATGGCTCTAGGAAAAACTGACTACATGTAGTAAAGAGTGGTGGGTTTTTATGACTTGTCGAGCTTTTGTTTGGAGTTGTTCCTGTGGTATGAACTTTGAGCTGAGTCTGAGTTTGCCTTTCTGGTATTCTGATGGTGGTGGGTTAATCCTGTTATGTCCCAAAGGTCATATCCTGCTTCCCTGTGGCTGATGACTGTTGGATTTTTTTGGTGTGAGGGATTGTTGATTCTAGGGATCTTTATCTTTCTAATCCCAGCTTCCTGGTTCCAATCTTTCTGACAAGATTATCACATTTCTGCAGACATGGTTTCTGTTTGGGGCAGAGTGACTGGGGAGGGGGGGTGGTTTCTGCCTTTAAGATCCTTTGGGGAAATATAATATTCTGCCTTTTTAATATTCCCAAACTCTTTCTTTCTCTGGATTCTTCCCACAGTATTAACACCGAGTGACCTCATTGCGATGGGGTGGGGAGTCTTTGGGGGAAAAGAAAACATTTAAATAACTGAATGCAGTTCATGTTTTCTTAAACCCCAAGAGTTCCTCTTTCTTTGAGCTCAATGTAAAAAGCTAAAAATAAAGTCCTTTGTTTTGATGGTAATGTTTACTTTGCTTCCGCTTTAAAAAGCTGGGCACTTTAAAAAGCTGGGCAGAATTTCTAAACTTTATCTTTTCCTTGTTTTGCCTAGAAGAGGCTGTGGTGCGGCAGCCCCTTGGTGGATATTTTACCATGCACCAAGGAAGTTTTGAGGCTAGTCTTGTGAGCAGGTAATAAAACAAGCTGATGGCCAAAAGGCTGCTTTTCCTAATTGTAAATATTTTTCGAAACACCTACCTGGAATTTTTGTGGCTCTTGCAGCCTCCATAAAGAGCAGGAAAGAGCAGCCCTTTCCACACACATGCTCTGCCCCATCTGATCTCTCTCATATTCCATTGAGTTTTCCTACTCAAAACTGCATTGGTCCCTGTTGGACTTCATCTTGCTGGTTTCTTCCATTTTGGTTCATCAAGATCTTCTTGAATCACGATTCTGTCTCCATTATTTGATATCCTCAACAAATAATTCCATATTCTCCTCCCTTTTCCAAGTCATTTACAGATTATGTTCAGTATCACTGTTAGCATCTGAGCCTTTCTCATTTCTCTTTGCAGGAGACCAGTGAGGATGTGGCCGTGAGCTCCACAGAGGAGAAGGGGCATTCTTGGATCGGGATCCACCAACTTTTGGCCGGGACTCCATTCTAGAGAATTTGGAAATCATGGCCCAGTTGGAGAAGCAGCTTCTTGCACAAAGGGCGAATGGATTAAGGAGAAATCAAACCAGTCAGCAGTGAGGGTCGTTCCTAGCCTTGAGTCAGAAGAGTAACAAGTGTACCAGAAACCTCTTAGCTATAACTTTCAAGGTGAGTAAACAAATCTTGGTTAAATCTTGGTTTGGAGAATAAACATTATATTTTTTAAATCTTTATTTGACAAAACAGCAATGCAGAGAAATTGTGTTTCACTCCCAAGTTGCTGGATGAAGGCTTAATGTAGTTCCATTCAGGACTACGTGTTCTGTGTGGTTGGTCAGCCAGTTATGAATCCATCGGGTGGTAATGCTGTATATCCCACATTTTTCTATCTTATCAAGAAGTGTGCTGTGGTCTGCTTTGACACATGCCCTACTGAAATCCAAGTATATTATGTCGATGGAATTTAGCCGTTCCACTATTTAGTCACTTTTCCAAAGAATACAATAAGGTTTGTCTAGTAGCGTGATCTGCTTTTGACAAACCCATGTTGGCTTCTAGTAATAGCTTTGTTTGTTTCTAGACTTTTGCAGATTCCTTGTTTGATTATCTTTGCTGTGATTCTGTGCCAGCCTGTGATCCCAGTAGTTGAGTCTGGGGAATCAGAGGAAGAAGAGGAGGAGGGGCCAGGAGAGCCATCAGGGTTGGAGGGAGGCTCTGATGAGCTGCAGGACTTACAGATTGATGAGGAGGCTGGTCCTTCCACTCATGATCCAGCTGAGAGCCAGCTGTGCTGGGAAGCTGAGTCGGACTCGGAGGAAGCACATCTGGAAGACCTCAGAGACGCTCGTAGATGTAGGCGGTTCACACGAGTAGGACAGAGGGAGGCAATGGGGCGATTCCAGGGGAAGAGGAGAAAGCAGTGAGAAGCCACGCTTTGGGAGCTGTGTAACAAAAAGGGAATGTGTGGGCAGGGCTGGTTGCTGGAGGCAACCATTTGCAAAGAACTTCAGAGTCAAGAGATCATGGTCTGTTTATTTTGTCTCTGAGTTACTTCCTGTTTGACTCATGCTCCGTTGGAAAAGTGTTCTGTTGCTTTTGTTTTTCTGGGACAATTATCAGATCTGTAACTCAAATAAAAAGAGTGTATTTTCCAGTCTACTGTTAAAAGAGGGGTTGTCTTTGTGCAGTAACAAGGACGTACATAGGCTGGGACAGAACAATCTTTTCCAGGATCTTCCCAGGTATTGATGTCAGGCTGATTGCTTTATAATTTTCTGGATTCATTTTTTTCCTTTTTGTAGTATTTTATAAAATGTATAAAATGCGTCATGAAGTGAGGATTAAGACATCATGACGGGATGGAGCTCAGTAGTGCAACAATCGGAAAAAGCAAGAAAAGGGGATCAGAAATTGATTGCTTACCAGGGGTAGTCAACCTTGTCTCTTTTATGACTTGTGGACTTCAACTCCCAGAATTCCTGGGCCAGCATGACTGGCTCAGGAATTCCGGGAGTTGAAGTCCACGAGTCATAAAAGAGCCAAGGTTGACTACTCCTGGCTTACACTAACCCGAACACTCTTCCCTCCTCCCTTGCTTATGCGATGCCTTAATTTTGGGGATTCCCTATAGATACTCCTCATATTATGACCACAGGTTTGACTGCAATCTCAGTCTTTGAGAGAAGCGGTCATTAAGTGAGATGTCACATGACCGCTTTGCTCAATGACTGCAATCCTGCCCTCATGGTGATGGTTGTTAAGCGACTTCACAAGCAGACGAAGTCCCAGTTAAGGAATGTGGGGTTGCCTTAAGTAGGCAGGAGAGGCCCTGTGAGTCCTGGCACAGGAAATGTGGAAGTTGAGGGGGCCCTGAAGAAGGTTAGAGATGCTTTGGGACACGTTGCTTAGCAACAGTATGGAAATGCGGCTTGGAGAATGGCGCAAGGCTGCAAAGGCTTCCGATCTGGGGATTAAGGCCTCATTTCTCAATGGCAGCAGAGGCAGTGGGCTGAAGTCCAGGCCTGGGGTCAGTGTCCGTTGGATGACACTGCTGAAGGCCCCAGGCCTCCCGTTAAGGCCCAGTTTCAGCATTGTTGTCAATTAATGCTGCTTTGCATGGCTGGGCTGGGGCGCCTCAGGCTTCCAGGAGTGGCTGCAGCTTTGCATCCCACTTCAGCACCTACCCCCCAACTCATGGGTGGCCTGTGCCTGGTCTCCATGACCTCCTCCACCCCTGAGGCTCCCCTAACAACAGTTGCCTGAGCCTCCCTCCATTTAAGAACCCTCAAGATCACTCCATGATTGCAACCAGGAGTCTGGGATTATAGTTGTGGATCCAAGTGGTCATATGATTGCTGCTTCACTGAACGACTGAAATTCCAGTCCTAACTGGTCATAAATTGAGGACATCTCTCCTAGAGATGTAGGGGTCAGGTGTACTGAGCAGCCTTCATTGGGCTGGAAGACTTTCAAGGTCCCTTCCAAGGCCAAGATTTTGTGTTTCTCTACATGTCTCAAAAGGAGATATTACTCTTCGCTTCTTTCTCCTTCTAACAGGGGATAAAAGATTGTGAGCAAAGATTCACCTGCAAGCCAACTATCAACAGATAATAGAAAATCGGCACAAGGCAGCAGTCACCAAAAAGCATGGAGAGTGGGAAGCTCTTGGATCCCCCGCCAGACACAAGCAGCACTCTGAAAAACCACCAAGGAACCCACAAATGCTCCGAGTGTGGGAAAGCCTTTGCTCGCTGGTCCCTCCTTTTGACCCACTGGAAGGTCCATGTGGGGAGCCGATCCAGTCAAGGATTGGAGGGTGAGAAATCCTTTTTTGGAAAAGGTGCCAAAGATCTCAGAAGCTCCCCCAGATTAAAACCCCATAAATGTGAGGAATGTGATTTATGCTTTGGTCAAAAGTCAAACCTTCTTAGACATCAGAAAATCCACACTGGAGAGAAACCTTATCAATGTCTGGAATGTGGGAAATTTTTCCGTGAAAAAGCCTGTCTCAGAGACCACGAGAGAATTCACACAGGGGAGAAACCTTACAAATGTTGGCAATGTGGGAAGAGCTTTCCTCGGAAGGCAGATCTTTGGCACCATGAGAAGATTCATGCAGGAATAAAATCTTACAAATGTTTTGAATGTGGAAAATGTTTTACCGACAATGCATCTTTTCGGAAACATTTGAAAACACACAGAGGGGAGAAAAACAAAAAGTGCCCTGAATGTGGGAAATGTTTTGCCTTGAAATCACAACTGGTGCAACATCAGAGACGTCACATGGGAGAGAGACCCCATGAATGCCCAGAATGTGAGAAACGATTTGTGTATTCTTCTGAACTTCAGAGACACCAGAAGAGTCACAAAGAGGAGAAACCGTATAAATGTGGGGAGTGTGGGAAAAGTTTTATTACCCAAAAAGCATTTCAGGTTCATGAGAGAATCCACACGGGGGAGAAACCATTCAAATGTGGGGAGTGTGGGAAATGCTTTACCCAAAAACACCATCTTGCAACACACCAGAGGCTCCACACAGGAGAGAAGCCATACAAATGCCCAGAGTGTGGAAAATCTTTTGCTTATAAGGATGTACTTTGGAATCATCATAAAACCCACACAGGGGAGAAGCCCTATCAATGCAACGAATGTGGAAAATTTTATCGTACCACATCAACCCTTTGGAGTCATGTGAAAATTCACACAGGGGAGAAAAACTACAAATGTTTAGACTGTGGGAAAACATTTGCTCATTCATCTTCCCTTAGAACTCACAGCCGAATCCACACAGGAGAGAAGCCCCATAAATGCTCAGAGTGCAATAAATATTTTTCTCAAAAAAATAATCTTGTGAGACATCAGCGAACCCACACTGGAGAAAAAACCATATAACTCTCTGTAGTGTGTGAAATGTTTTGCCCAGTCTTCATCACTTTGCAAGCACACCAGAAATCACACAGGAGGGTGGCCTTACAAATGTGCAGAGAGTGAGAAACTTTTTAATTATAAATCAAAGCTAAAAATACATCAGGAAATCCATAGTAGAGATAAATCTCTTCTGTCATGAACAACGTGGGACAAAGTGACAGAAGGGAAACTCTACAATTGTTTGGTGTGGGGAAAATATTTTTCCGAGTCACAGTGTCTTAAATACAATTGGAGAGTACACACTAAAGGAAAAGGGCATTAAGTGTTGGGAGTGTGAGAAGGGTTTGGCTCACAAAGCAGCAACATTGGTAACTTACCAGAGACATTACACAAGAGAAAAGAGTTACAAGTGTTGGGGAGGGTAATTATGTTTTGCAGAGTGCTCCTAGTCCTCGGCGTATGGTGGAATTGGGAACAGATTTGTTGTTGTAGCTTTATACAGTCGTCCATCAAGGCACCCATATGATTGGTTATGATTTTACGACATTTTTGTGATCATTATGTCACTGCAGTCCTAGGTGCAAACTTCCACCCTCTCGTATTCCCAGTGGAAGAGGCCCAAGGGACCCGGGTCGCCAGCTCTTAAATGGGACAGGAAATCCTCTTTCAGGATTCTAAAATATAACTTTTAAGGTTTCGTGGATCTTTTGTTTCTCTGGGATCTGTATGGAACCATATGTTCCACTGGGAATACGAGAGGGTGGATAAGGGGGCAAAAAAGACCCTGAGGCTTAAGTGGCATCTGGAGGATATTTTCTCCCTCTAGAACCTTATTTTAATAACATCCAGGCGAAGGTACTTTTTTCACGCTTTACCACAAAATCATTCCTGTCCATCGTACAGCCTGAATAAAATCATTTATACTATCTTATAGCCTCTTGTTAATTTGTCCGGAGTGCACGTTTCCCACATTGTTTACCACAATGGTGAATAGTGTTAAGGGAAAGTTAGCTCACTTCCTGGGCGGAAAGGGAATCATAGTTTAAAGTCGCCTTCTGATTCTGGGGCAGCAAAGTCCCAAGGCATCATGGCAGCTCCCAGCCTCTTTGGACTTAGCAGACCCTCCTCGCCTCTCCTTCTCCGCCCCCAGGGAAGTTGTGACTGAAATATTTTGCAGTTATATTTGATTTGTAAGCGAAATGGGTAAAATGTTTTGTGCAGAGCTTTTTATGGAACTGAAACAAGAAGGAATTCCAGAAGGAAGATGAAATACTGGCTGAGTTATGAGTAGAAGAGGGGAAGGACGTGTTAACTGAAGAAACTTGGAAATTATGGTTTCTTAAATTTGACAGTGCCCATTCTTGCATTTAGGCAGAGGTGAAGGAGACCCCCTCCCAGACACCAAGGTGGGAGATCTATAGGTTAGGAAAGGCAATGGGGGCAGGTAAAAGGCGTTTTGGGACTCTTCTGCATCCTCCCCTCCATGGAGGCCTCCCCGGGGAAGAGACCCTAGGCCAGCCCCTCCCTCTCTATCCTCAGTCAGGATCCACGAACACCCAGCTGAAGAAGACCCCTCCTCACACAGGATGGGGGTGTTCCTGTTGCTCCTGGTCTTTCCTATTTCTTCCCTCCATGGATTCAGTGGGGAGCTGCCTCCATCTGCTCTCTCTGAAGCAACTGCCCAGCTGCACTTCCAGGATCTTCAGGATCCAGAAGGGATCCGCTCAGGGCTTCTTCCTGACTCTTCCCCTGGTACCCCCCCCAACCTCGGCTGCAGGGAAGACTGCCCAGCTTCTCTTTCCACCCTGTCTCGGCCGCGGAGGGGGACCCCAGACTGTCTGGAGACCAAAAGCCCTACCTTCACCTCTAGCTTCACACTCGCCATGTCTCCATGAATATATAAAAAAATTATTTAAAATGGTTATCAGTGCATAGAATGTGGTCAACACGTACCTGGTAATTACAAACAAAAACACTTAGGAGAGAAACCTTGCACAGTGAGACAAATGTTTCTAGGAAATCAAAATTAATATGCACCCGAGAATTCAGACTGGAGAAAATGACCACTTGAAAACAAGTAAAATCATACATATATTTATTCTGCGGAAAATGTTTTTCACAATCAGAAAATCGTTCGAATCATTAATAAATATTTTTAGTGTATGAGAACATGACAGAAGAGAGGCGAACATATACCCCCCCCCAAGAAGCTTTTACTTTAGAAACAATAGCAACTCCAATTTATAAATGACACATAACAATTGTCAAGCTTCAGCTAGGCCAGGAGTAGGCAACCTTGGCTCTTTTATGGCTCGTAGACTTCAACTCCCAGAATTCCTGAGCCAGCCATGCTGAGGGGAAAGGGAGAGGTTTCCATGCTGAGCCATGCTGGCTCAGGAATTCTGGGAGTTGAAGTCCACGAATCATAAAAGAGCCAAGGTTGCCTACCCCTGAGCTACGCTCATGAGATTAAAACATATATCAAATTTAAATTTAATACAAGAAATAGTGGTCGCGGAAGCGATGGCCTATGAAGGCTCCTAGATTGGGCCTAAAAGGCAAAAGCAGAGCAAGAGGCTCCGTCCCTGGGTAGACCAGGTTGCTCTGGTAGACTGGTTCCACCGGAAAACACTTAATATTAAGACATGTATCATGTATTTCTTCACAGGCTAGCATGTCTTCTTACAGTTCTGTGAAAACAATAAGCTCTTTTTCCCACTGATTCTGCCTGTGGGAGGTCAGCAGGGAAGGTCACAAACAGTGATCACACCTCAGTGTGGCTCTTTGTAATGTAGTAATTGCAAACCAGGCATGTAGCACAAGTGGGGCTGTAATGCCTGCAACTTCTGGGATCAGCCATACGTCCATTTTTTTTAGCACCATCCGGATTCCAAACTGTTGCTGAACAAATGGACATGAGCTGAGGACTTCTTCTACTTTAATCCAAACACTGCAGGGACATGTGGGGCACAAAGATGAGTTGTTTATCTTGAAGAGATATTTATAATGTAGAGTGTAGCTGCTTCATCTTGGCCATCAGGATCGCTTAGCCTTAATTGTGCTTTTTGTGACTGTGAGGATAAAATATTAGACGGAAGGGGCTGCATCTCATAAAGGCCAATTTATTTAAATATATAATAATACTAATAATAATATTACCACCAAGAAGGCCCTGTGTGGTGGAAACAGCCATGAAAAAGGAGCTGCTTTCCAGGTGAAGCAGCAGTTCCCAAGCAATTCATCAGATTCTGATGAATTCTGTCTGATTCTGATTCTGTCAGAGGTTTTCAACTTTGGCAACTTTAAGATGCGTGGACTTCAATTCCCAGCATGCTCCTGGGGAATTCTGGGGATTTTAGTCCACACATCTTAAAAGTTACCAGGATTAAAAAAAACCAGGATTAAAAAAACCCTCTCTATCAAGAGACCCCCCTTGCCCCACCTCCCCCACCCAATTCTTTCCAACTGAATGTGGCTGGTTATGCCCCAGAAGGGCCTTTCCCAATCTGGTGTTCTGCAGATGTTGAGGGAGTCGAAGTCCCAAACATCTGGAGGATAGCAGCTGGGGCAAGGTGGCCGGAGGGGGTCTCCTGGCTCTCATTGGACTGAGCTGCTTAACTCCTGCTTTGCCTTCCGGTTCTTCCTTAAACCCGGGTGCTGCTCTAAATGCTTCTAATTGTTTTTGTATCCCAGAAAGAGAGATATTTTGCGCTGCAGAGTAAATAAAATTACATTCTACACACAGCAGCTTAACGTTGTGATTCTTGGGTTGTGGGTCCAGGGATGGTCTTGCCACAAGGAGGCTTGCTAGCATTCACTAAATGGAACCCTCCAGAGGTGAGTTAGGCTGGGTTTCTACTCTGCAGCCCCCAGACAGGTGAGCTGCTCTGAAGGCATCTAAAGGTTATATTTGATAATGGGGGGGGGGCTTCTGAAGAGTTCAGATATGCTTAATATATATTCAAAAGTTCAAATGTACTTCAGGGGCCAAAATCCAAATTAAGCATCATGGGGGGACTAGGGAAGAAGAAGGGGTCTCCTCAGCGCCCTACAAACCATTTATAAGCCTCTGTGTAAAAAAAAAGCCCCCGAGTTAGAGGAAGTTAGTGGCTCGAGTGTTTTTGTCTTAGGGTGGGCAAGCAGGAGCCTCTGTCCGGTTCTGGGCAGAAGGGAGGCAAAAGGCAAATGGGGCCAGAGGGGGGGCAGGTGGGAGCCCTGTGGGAATCTGCTCCCCCCCCCGTCCACGTGTCCTCTGGGGGACACTGGGCCAGCTGAAGAAGAGTCCTCCTCCAAGGGCACTGGTTCCTGTGGCCCTCGGCAATTTCCTATTTCCTCCCTCCAGGGCAGGGGTAGGCAACCTTGGCTCTTTTATGACTCGTGGACTTCAACTCCCAGAATTCCTGAGCCAGCTGTGCTGGCTCAGGAATTCTGGGAGTTGAAGTCCACGAGTCATAAAAGAGCCAAGGTTGCCTACTCCTGGCTCCAGCGATCCGCTGGGGCGCTCCCTCCGTCTGTTCCCACCTCGACACCTGCTCAGCTGCACTTGCAGGATCTTCGGGATCCAGAAGGGATCCGCTCGGGACTCCTTCCCGTTCCTCCCCCTTGCGCACCCCCAACCTCGGCTGCACGGAGGACCCTGCCCGGCTTCTCTTTCCCTCCCGTCTCAGCCGCGGAGGCGACCCTGGATGGTCTGGAACCGCCCTCGCCTCCCCCCCAATCTTGGAGCAGCTCTTCCCCGGGTTCGCGTCCCCTCCCCGCCCTCTTCTCCATCCTGCAGGAAGCGCCGCAATCCTCGCCATTCCCTCCGCGACTCTTTCGCGGCCATCGGGGAGCAGCGCACTCCTCACATGGGCAGAGGAACACCGGACGCGGACGCCCGGCGGAGGAACCGGGTAGGAAGCAGAGAAGGGGAGGGAGGGGGAGGAGAAGAGGCGTCCAAGGGGCGGGGCTGCAAAGCGGAGGCGGAGCCCGAGAGGAGAGCAGAAGCCCCGCCCACGCCTCGACCCTCCCACTCGCTGGATCTCCTCTTCCGACCGTGTGTCTCGCTTCGCCCTGGGAGGATCGGCGCTGGATCTCTCTGGAGAGGCTTCTGGATCCCGCTCGGGGCAGGTCTGGCTGCTCCCCCTCCGGCCTTTGGGGCGCCCCTCCCGCCAGGAGAGCTTTCCCCCCCCCGCCAGGAGAAAGGTAGCTGCGGATCCGCCTCTCCGGCTTGCCGGGTTTTCCTTGGGGGAGATTCGGCTCTGGCGTCGCCTGCAGGGAGTGGATCCCTCCCCTCCCTCCAGGGGGGCAAAGGGGATCCCTCCCTCCCGGGCTGGATCTGCCCCCTCCTCGCCCGGCCGAGGCTCCCCGTGGGGCTCCGGGTGGATCCTGGAAGGAGCTTTTGGGGAAGTTGCTCCAGAAGGTCTCTGTGTGGTCGGTCAGAGAAAGAAGTAATAATAATAATAATAATGATAATGATAAAGTTGGAAGGGACCTTGGAGGTCATCTAGTCCAACCCCCTGCTCAGGCAGGAAACTCTATACCATTTCGGACAAATGGCTGTCCAGTCTCTTCTTAAAAACTTCCAGTGTTGGAGCATTCACCGCTTCTGGAGGCAGGTTGTTCCACTGGTTAATTGTTCTAACCTGAGCATGTGTTTGGAAAGTGGCTCAGGATCCCAAAACAAACAAACTCACTTGGAATTCCAGCAACCAGGTTTTATTCAAAATAAAGCCTTTGCAAAGGCTTGGTTGATTGAAACACAGACAGGAGTTCAGCCACACCTTTAAAGAGTTGTTTGACAGATTTTTATATCCTGCCTCCGACACAGATTCCCCCCTCTCCTATCGCACTCAACGCTCCTTCCCTAATCATCCGATAAACTATCTGGATCGCCTAAAACCACTTTCCCTCCCATGTTCCAGGAACCCCCTTTTCCATATCCTATCTTTCACCAATTTTCTGTTAGCCCAGTAGTTATTTCGATATTTCCTCTGCTTGCAATTTCAGTTAGCTGGCGACTTCTGCTTTTCACATTTGTACATGATTTACTTGTCTGACTTTATGACTATCAGGTGGCTTCTTCTATCAACCTTTAGATTCATTAGAAATTTCTGATTAATAATCTACTCCTTTCACATGCCTATCCCTCAATTGCGATTGAAAAAATGGAGTAAGCAGAGCTTTAAAACATTTATTGAGATTATTAATGTGGTATTAACGCAACTGATCTCATTGCAATGGGGAGGGGAGGGTTTGGGGGAAAGAAAACAAGTTTAAATTAACTGAATTCAGCTCCCTTGTCTTAGTCCACTTGAGATCCTCTTTTTTGTGCTCAGCTTAAAAGGCCAGCAAGGAAACCCCCCCCTTTTTTATGCGAATGTTTACCTTGCTCCTGCTTTAAAAAACTGTGTGGAATCCCTAAAAAGCATTTCCCCCTTTTTTTTTTTGCCCCGAGGAGGCTGGGATGAGGCAGCCCCTTCTTGGTGGATGTTTTACAAAGCGTACAAAGTTTTAAGGACGTTTTGAGGCTGGTCTTGTAAAGCAGGTATTAGAACAAGCTGATAGCTAGAAGGCTGCCTTACATCATTTTAAGTATTTTTCAAAATGCCTATCCGAGGCAGCTCCAGGGACCTGGAATCTTTGTGGCCTTGCAGCCTCCAAAAAGCATAAGAAAGAGCAGTCCTTTCCACACATGCTCTGCCCCACCTGATCTCTCTCATCTTCCACTGAGTTTTTCCTATTCAAAACTCTACATTTGTCCCTGTTGGACTTCATTTTGCTGGTTTCTTCCATTTTGGTTCATTAAGATCTTCTTGAATCACAATTCTGTTTCCATTATTTTGTACTGTGAAGAAATAATCCTATTTTCTCCTCCCTCTTCCAGGTCATTTATAACTTATGTTCAGCATTGCTGTGGCCATGAGCTCCGCAGAGGAGAAGGAGCATTCTTGGATTGGGACCCGCCAACTCCATTCTAGAGAATTTGGAAATCAAGGCCTAGTTGGAGAAGCAGCTTCCTGCACAAAGGACCAATCGGTCAGACTCGATCAGACCGGTCAGTGGTGAGGATCATATCTGGCCTTGATTCAGAGCGGTAACGAGTGACCCAGAGACCTCTTAGCTGCAACTTTAAAAGTGAGTAAACATATAATAATAATAATAATAAAGTTGGAAGGGACCTTGGAGGTCATCTAGTCCAACCCCCTGCTCTTTCATTTTCTATCTTTCATTTCACTTTGGGGAAGCTCTCTGTAGTTTTATTTTCTCTGATCAGCCAAAGTCCTTTTACGAGTGGCTGGGCTGTTGCGCCTGCAGAAGGATGAAATGCCAAATCTGAGCCGTTTCCTCTTCCTCCTTTCCTGTCTGATCTTCTGGGGTTGAGTCTCTTTTCCGGTGCTCTGACTGAAGTCCTCTTTCCAATACACAAATACACACACACACACAGTGTTTTGGTTGGACCTGATTGTGCTTAGACTCGAGAAAGAGTACAGAGAAGAGCAACAAAGATCATTAGGGGATTGGAGGCCAAAGCATATAAGGAACGATTGCTGGAATTGGGTATGTCTAGTTTAATGAAGAGAAGGATGAGGGGGGACATGATAGCAGTGTTCCAGTATCTCAGGGGCTGCCCCAAAGAAGAAGGAGTCAAGCTATTCTCCAGAGCACCTGAAGGCAGGACAAGAAGCAACGGGTGGAAACTAATCAAGGAGAGAAGCAACCTAGAACTAAGGATAAACTTCCTGACAGTTAGAACAATTAACCAGTGGAACAACCTGCCTCCAGAAGCAGTGAATGCTCCAACACTGGAAGTTTTTAAGAAGAGACTGGACAGCCATTTGTCCGAAATGGTATAGGGTTTCCTGCCTGAGCAGGGGATTGGACTAGATGACCTCCAAGGTCCCTTCCAACTTTATTATTATTATTGTCGTTGTTTTTGTTGTTGTTGTAACAGACAATCAGCCTAGTGTGATCCAGGGATTCAGTTGGCCTCTCTCCCATCCGGGTAGGAAATATAAAGGAATGACCTCAGTTCAGACAGTCCTGTGTCTTGTGCCAATCCAAGGGTTGTGGAATAAGCCAGGTGTGGCCCCATAGGGAAACTTTTACCTGGGAAACCGGTGGCTGCTCCGTCCCCTTGCCTTCTTGCTAATGGCAGGTGTGGCACTTCCTGCTGAAGAAGCATAGGTTTGTCTCGGGCAGCAGAGGGGAGGCCATGGAGCCCCAGCCCAGGCCACGTTCAGTCTGAGGGGATCCTGAAGAAACTTAGAAATCCTTTGGGAAATGTTGTTGGGTTGTTTTTTGGTAAATTTTTATTGATTTTCTAATATTACATTTAAATATTTGAAAGCAAACGTGGCGGCTGGGTAAATAATTCTATTACACATAGATACCATTAGTACAGATCTCAAGCTGTTATAATCCCCATTCCCTCTCTTTCTCCCTTAATATCTACTGTCTCATATTTTAACTAATGCAATTATCAATTTTTAGTTAACCTATATCTTAGTTGTTTTAACTTTCTGTCTTTAGACAATCAATGACCGAATCAATTTTTCTCAATTTTGATTTTTCATTGGTATTTAAATTTAATGTTTAATAATTATCATTTCCACACTTTAAAGGACCCCAATTCCTTTATCACCATTCCTCCCAAAGTCTAATATTCAGAATACACATCTTATTTATACAGGTTCTCACCATCTACATCAGTGGTGGCGAACCTATGGCATGTATGCCAGAGGCGGCACTCAGAGCCCTCTCTGTGGACACGCGCGCCGTCGCCCCAGTCCTAGGCCTTCAACTGGGTTTTATAAAACCTTTTCACTTTAGGCCTCTGCCGCCGTGTACAAAAAAAAAAAAAGGTTCAATCAATCAGTCAATTTCAACTTCTCATGGGAAAAAAAAGATCTTGCAAAGTTGGAATTCATTGATTGAACTTTTTAGTCCCACCCAGTCTGCTGTTACCACCGTAGCCACGCCCACCCAATGGGCCACACCCACCCAATGGGCCACACTCATCCAATGGGCCACACCCACCTGGCACCCGACAATGCGTAAGTGGGTTTTGGGTTGCAGTTTGGGCACTCGGTCTCTAAAAGGTTCGCCATCACTGATCTACATCAACAAGTTAATAATGCAATAATATTGTTCTTATTTTTTGATAATTCTCAGGTACTTTAATATCTTAAATTTATTAACCAAAATTTCTCTTATTTCCACATCTAATACTTCCTCTCTCTTCCTCTTTATATCTACTATCTCATATTTAGAATTAATAAAAAAAATTTCCCCTTGCTGCTACATAGACATATTTATTACTTTCATCAATAAGGTTTTAACTTGTATATATCTTAATCATCTTTATATAATCTTTATGCGCAAGTCAATATTCCAATTAACCTATTAATATTTTAACTTCTGAGTTTTACATGACCAAAATTTTCTTTCTCTCAACTGATAACAACATCTTATATTCAAAATACACGTCTCATCCATTTGAGTATATTCTATTTTAAAACATACAGGCATCTTTATTGCATTCATCAGTGAAGTTTTAGCTTATATGTGTCTTAATCACCTTTACAAAACCTTTATACACAAATCAACATTCAAATTTAATTGCTAGTGTTTTATATTTCTAAATTTTACTTGATCAAAGTTTTCTTTATCTCAACTCATCACAACTCATCTTTTGGGAGATGTTGCTTAGATAAGGTATGGAAGATGCGGCTTGGAAAATGGCGCAAGGCTGTAAAGGCCATTGATCTGGGGCTGGAGGTCGCATTTCTCACTGGCAGTGGTGGAGCTGGGCTGGGGTCAGTGCAGCTGGCTGAAATGGCTGAAGTCCCCCCCCGTGTCCACATAAGGGCCAGCTCTAGCCCCAGTACTGCGGTCAGTCAGGGCTTCTTTGCGTGGCCAGGCTGAGGCGGCTCAAGCTTCCGGGGGGGGGGCTACATCTTTGCCTCCCCCTTCAGCAGACCCGAAGTCATAGGTGGCCTGTGCCAGGTCCCCAGGACCTCCCCCCACCCCGGAGCACCCCCAGAGCCTTTGCCAGGACTGCCCTCCACTTAGCAATCTCAGGATCACTTAATGGGCACAATCAGGAGTGTGCATTAAGGTCCTTAATAATAATAATAATAATAATAATAATAATAATAATAATAATAATAATAATAATAATAATAATAATAATAATAATAATAAAGTTGGAAGGGACCTTGGAGGTCATCTAGTCCAACCCCCTGCTCAGGCAGGAAGCCCTATACCATTTCGGACAAATGGCTGTCCAGTTTCTTTTTAAAAACTTCCAGTGTTGGAGCATTCACCGCTTCTGGAGGCAGGTTGTTCCACTGGTTAATTGTTCTAACTGTCAGGAAGTTTCTCCTTAGTTCTAGGTTGCTTCTCTCCTGGATTAATTTCCATCCATTGCTTCTTGTCCTGCCCTCAGGCACTTTGGAGAATAGCTTGACTCCCTCTTCTTTGGGGCAGCCCCTGAGATATTGGAACACTGCTATCGTGTCCCCCCTCGTCCTTCTCTTCGTCAAACTAGACATACCCAATTCCAGCAACCGTTCCTTTTATGTTTTAGCCTCCAGTCCTCTAATCATCTTTGTTGCTCTTCTCTGCACTCTTTCTAGAGTCTCAACATCTTTTTTATATCGTGGTGACCAAAACTGGATGCAGTATTCCAAGTGTGGCCTTACCAAGGCATTGTAAAGTGGTATTAATACTTCACGTGATCTTGATTCTAACCCTCTGTTAATGCAGCCTAGCACTGTGTTGGCTTTTTTGGCAGCTGCAGCACACTGCTGGCTCATATTTAGGTGATTGTCCACTAGGACTCCGAGATCCCTCTCACAGTTACTACTGTTGAGCAAGTGGTCTCTCACCTCACTTAGTAGCTGCTTCATTGAACGACCCAGATTACAGTTCCAATTGTGGTCATAAGTAGAGGACTACCTCTACTTTCAGACCTTCTTCCCCTTGTCTTAGGACAAGAAACAAGCAGGGAAGATTAGAGTCGATGAACAGCAGAAGAGTTTTGCTTCCTAGAGATGTCAGGGCTCCATCTTGGGTGTACTGTGTGCCCATGTCCTGGTCAGAGGGCGGGACTGGAAGATCTTTATGGTCCCTTTCAAGTCTAAGAGGAAATACTATTCTCACCTTCTTTTGCATTCCACCAGCAGGAAAAGTGTCCAAAGATTCACCTGTAAGCCAACTATCAACACATCGTAGAAAATCAGCACAAGGTAGCAGCTGCCAGAAAGAATGGAGTCTGGGAAGCTCTTGAATCCCCCGTCAGACACAATCAGCACTCCAAAAAACCACCAAAGAAGCCATCAATGCTCAGAGTGTGGGAAAGCCTTTGCTTGCTGCTCCCTCCTTTTGACCCACAGGAAGGTCCATGTGGGAAGTGGATCCAGTCAAGGTTTGGAGGGTGAGAAATCCTTCTCTGGGAAAAAACCCAAAGATCTTAGAAGCCCCCCCAGACTAAAACCCTATAAATGTGATGAATGTGACTTATTCTTTCATCGAAAGTCACACCTTCTTACACATCAGAAAATCCACACTGGAGAGAAACCTTATCAGTGTCTGGAATGTGGGAATTTTTTCCGTGAAAAAACCACCCTCAGAGACCACGAGAGGCTTCACACAGGGGAGAAACCTTACACGTGTTGGGAATGTGGGAAGAGGTTTTCTTGGAAGGCAGGTCTTTGGGCCCATGAGAAGATTCATGCAGGAATAAAATCTTACAAATGCTTTGAGTGTGGGAAATGTTTCACCCAGAGTTCATCCCTTCGGAATCATTGGAAAATACACAGAGGGGAGAAAAACGAAAAGTGCCTCGAATGCGGGAAGTGTTTTATCTTGAAATCGGGCCTGGTGCAACATCAGAGAAGTCACAAAAGAGAGAAACCCTATGAATGCCCAGAATGCGAGAGACGATTTGTTAATTCTTATGGGCTTCGGAGACACCAGAAGAGGCACAATGGGGAGCTACCCTATCAGTGTGGGGAGTGTGGGAAAAGTTTTGTTGCACAAAGTGAAGTTCAGATTCATGAACGAATCCACACAGGGGAGAAGCCGTACAAATGTGGGGAGTGTGGAAAGTGCTTTACCCTAAAACACCACCTTGGAAGCCATCAGAGGGTCCACACTGGAGAGAAGCCGTACAAATGCATAGAATGTGGGAAATCTTTTGCTCGAAAAGGATACCTTTGGATACATCATAAAACGCATAGTGGGGAAAAGTCATATCAATGCAACGAATGTGGAAAATTTTATAGTACCACATCATCCCTTAGAGAGCATATAAAACGTCACACAGGAGAAAAAAATTACAAATGTTTAGACTGTGGGAGAGCATTTGCTTGGCCAACTCTCCTCAGAAACCACAGCCGAATCCATACAGGAGAGAAGCCCCATAAATGTTCGGAGTGCGATAAATGTTTTTCTCAAAAAAGTACTCTTTTGAAGCATCAGCAAATCCACACTGGAGAAAAAACAAATGTTTAGAGCAGTGGTTCTCAACCTGTGGGTCGGGACCCCATTTGGGGCCGATCGACCATTTCATGGGGGTTGCCAAGCAAGGCTGTCCGCCATTTTTTTTGTCCGCCATTTTTTCCCCTTTTCCGGCGGGTGCCTTACCTCCCTTGGGCTGGGCCAGCTGGTGGTCGGCCTGCTCCGTCTCTGCCGCTTGCCAGCTATGCCTCGGCCGGTGCAGGGGGCGGAACCACGCATGCGTGGTGCTCCCGGGCAGGGAAAGTCCTCGACTTACGACCAGTTGGGTAGTCCTCGACTTACGACTGGTTTAGTCCTCGACTTACGACTGGTTTAGTCCTCGACTTACGACCAGTTGGGGTCGCGGCATTAAAAAGGTTGAGAACCACTGGTTTAGAGAGTGGAGAATGTTTTGCCCAACCTTCAGCACTTCGCGCATACACCCAAAATCACGCAGGAGAGTGGCCTTATAAGTGTGCAGAGTGTGAAAAAACTTTTCATTTTAAATCACAGCTAAAAATGCATCAGAAAGTCCATAGCAGAGATAAATCTTTTCAGTTGTGAACAATGCGGGAAAATATATATTTTTTTTTTCAAAAGTCGCACCTTACCATACATCGGTAGTTTCACACAGTGACAGAAAGGAAATCCTACAATTGGTGTGGGGAAAATGTTTTTCCTATTTAAGTAACCTTAAATACCATCTGAGAATACATAATCAATCCAAAGTGTATAAATGTTGGAGGTTAAGAATCTTTACTCACGATCTGAGACTTCCGGTGGCAGGCTACTCCGTTGGACGCAGCTGTTGCTGCCTCCCGCCTGTTTCTGCGTAAAAGCCGTTTTGACAGCTTGCATCTGCTGTCAAACGGCTTGAAACCTTTCCCCTGGGCATAGGGGGATGGGTGAGCTGCCCGGGGTAGGAGTTGAGTTCCCGAGTCGTCCCAGGTGGACGATGTAGGTGAG
>NW_015389955.1:28266-54042 GCF_001527695.2 Protobothrops mucrosquamatus
GTCCCAAGTTTGAAAATATTCTGTTTCTTCTTTTTCTTTTCAACCTTAAAGTAAGTCTGTCCATTTGTGCACAGTCTAGTATTTTTTTTTTTAATTATTTCTTCTTCTGGTGGTATTTCTTCGTCCTTCCAATATTGTGCGAATATAATTCTTGCCGCTGTTATCTCACATGTAAAATCACTTTGTATTTTGCTTATCACGTTTTCTGGCATTATACCTAGTAAAAAAAATATCAGGTTTATAGTCTGTGTTTCTCTAACATTTTTTCTAACCCAGTGTGGATTATTGTCCAGTATGGATTTTATAAAGAGCAGACTATGTTTGATCAGACATTACTAACTTCCGATGAAAAGTTAATTTAAAAATGTACAATTTCTTATTAAATGGAAGATGAACAAGTAAAAGAGACAATGATAGTATGGGCAAAGAATTTGGATATAATACAGACTTAGAGAAGTGGCAAAGTTTGTGGGAAAGAAACTATAAATTGACAGTGTCAGCTTCATATAAAGAAAACCTATACAAAATGTTCTGCCAATGGTACTTGCCACCAACAAGATTAGCAAAAATGTTTAAAAATATGTCAGAGAAATGTTGGAAATGTAAACACAAACCAGGTATTATCATTTGTGGTGGACATGTGTTAAAGCAAGGAGACACTCTACAAGTTTTTGAGTTACGAGTGGAACGGGCAAGGCTCCATTACACTTGTAACTCAAGGACTACCTGTACCACATTATATTAAATATACTTCTTTCCTATTTTTGTCAATTTGTAAAACAATTACCCTATTTTGCATAGTGTCATTTCAGATATTCAGATACTGCTCTGTATGCAGGATAAGGATTCCCAATCAACTCCACCTGTCTAATCTGGGATGGTCAGTTTGGCCTAGTATTTAAAGCATTGGGCAAAAACCAGGAGACCATGAGTTCGAGTCCTGCCTTGGCCATGAGACCCCGCTGGGTGACCTCGGGCCACTCTCTCCCCTACCTACAGCACAGGTGTTTTTTTTGAGGAAAATAGGAATGTGTGTTGGCTATGTTTATCGCTTTGAGTAATTTATAAAAAGAATATTGGGATATAAATAAATAGAAAGTAAATATATATATATTTCTAGTCTGCAGTGGCTTAGCAGTATTTCCCGGCCTATTTTTCCTCTCAGCTGCTGAGCTACAATGCAGGTAAGTCCTTGACTTAACGACCACAATTGAGCCCAAAATTTCTGTTGCTAAGTGAGAAATTTGTTAAGTGAGTTTTGCCCCATTTTGCGACTTTTCTTGCCACATTTAAGGGAATCACAGAAGTTGTTAAATTAGTAACACCGTTGTGAAGTGAATCTGGCTTTCCCATTGATTTTGCTTGTCAGACGGTCACAAAAGGGGATCACATGATACACACACACACACGGGATACTGCAACCGTCATAAATAGAAACAAGTTGTTCAGTATCTGAAGGCAAATCACATGAACATGGCGGTGCCGAAATGGTCATAAGTGTGAAAAACGATCATAAGTCACTTTTTTCAGGGCAGCTGTAACTTGAATGGTCATTAAATGAACTCCTGTTAAGTCAAGGACTGCCTGTACTTCTATTGCCCCATGGGAACAAGCATGAGATCTGGGCTGCTCCCCCAAACTCTCCCCTTTCCTGTCTGGGGGGGGGCTCTGGGGAATTGGGAGGTGACCAACCCAAAGAGGGTGAGACCCCATGCTCAGGGTCCTCAGAGACCCCCACCCATTTTAAATTCTCATGATGATAATAATAATGATAAAGTTGGAAGGGACCTTGGAGGTCATCTAGTCCAATCCCCTGCTCAGGCAGGAAACCCTATACCATTTTGGACAAATGGCTGTCCAGTTTCTTCTTAAAAACTTCCAGTGTTGGAGCATTCACAGCTTCTGGAGGCAGGTTGTTCCACTGGTTAATTGTTCTAACTGACAGGAAGTTTCTCCTTAGTTCTAGGTTGCTTCTCTCTTTGGTTAGCTTCCACCCGTTGCTCCTTGTCCCGCCTTCAGGCGCTTTGGAAAATAATAATAATAATAATAATAATAATAATAATAATAATAATAATAATAATAATAATAATAATAATAATAATAATAATAATAATAATAATAATAATAATAATTTAATTTGTACCCCGCCCTTCTCCTCACAGGACTCAGGGCGGCTAACAGCCTCATAAAAACCACAATACAATAATACAATAATATCTATATTAAAAACCGAATTAAAAGAAAATATTTGAGAAGGCCAATCATTAAAATTACCCTTAAAATTACCCTTAAAAAACCCCGCTAAAATTCCCTAGGCCAGACCCGCTTGTTGAAAAAGCCATGTCTTTAGGGCGCGGCGGAAGGAGGGGAGATCCGGGATCACCCGGATCTCTGGGGGTAGTTCGTTCCAGAGGGTGGGGGCTCCCACCGAGAAGGCCCTCCCCNGTCCCAAGTTTGAAAATATTCTGTTTCTTCTTTTTCTTTTCAACCTTAAAGTAAGTCTGTCCATTTGTGCACAGTCTAGTATTTTTTTTTTTAATTATTTCTTCTTCTGGTGGTATTTCTTCGTCCTTCCAATATTGTGCGAATATAATTCTTGCCGCTGTTATCTCACATGTAAAATCACTTTGTATTTTGCTTATCAAGTTTTCTGGCATTATACCTAGTAAAAAAAAAATCAGGTTTATAGTCTATGTGTTTCTCTAATATTTTTTCTAACCAAGTGTGGATTATTGTCCAGTATGGATTTTATAAAGAGCAGACTATGTTTGATCAGACATTACTAACTTCCAATGAAAAGTTAATTTAAAAAATGTACAATTTCTTATTAAATGGAAGATGAACAAGTAAAAGAGACAATGATAATATGGGCAAAGAATTTGGATATAATATAGACTTAGAGAAGTGGCAAAGTTTGTGGGAAAGAAACTATAAATTGACAGTGTCAGCTTCATATAAAGAAAACTTATACAAAATGTTCTGCCAATGGCACTTGCCACCAACAAGATTAGCAAAAATGTTTAAAAATATGTCAGAGAAATGTTGGAAATGTAAACACAAACCAGGTACTTATTATCATTTGTGGTGGACATGTGTTAAAGCAAGGAGACACTCTACACGTTTTTGAGTTACGAGTGGAACGGGCAAGGCTCCATTACACTTGTAACTCGAGGACTACCTGTACCACATTATATTAAATATACTTCTTTCCTATTTTTGTCAATTTGTAAAACAATTATCCTATTTTGCATAGTGTCACTTCAGATATTATAAAGTTAAAGAGATGTTTTTTGAGATTTATTCACAGCACTGATCGAGACTTACCTTATCTCCTCGCCCTGAATCGTGCTTAATTCTCTGCCCTCCATGAAATGACCTCTCATCCCTTCTTTACCCGCTCCTTGCAAGGGCCCTGCCAGCCACACTCGCCTCAAACAAGTTCTGGTCTTGGATGTGGATTTCAATTGTTATATTTCTCCTTCTCCTTGAATGCGCACTCCTCAAACACGCCTTGGTGTCTCCATGGACATTGATGCATGCCTATGTACACCCATATCGGGGGTTTTTTTTTCAACCGCGACAACTTTAAGATGTGTAGATTTCAACTCCCAGAATTCCGCAGCCAGCGTGAATTCTGGGAGCTAAAGTCCACACATTATAAAAGTTGCCCAGCTGGAGAAACACTGCTCTGTATGCAGGATAAGGATTCCCAATCAACTCCGCCTGTCTAATCTGGGATGGTCAGTTTGGCCTAGTATTTAAATCATTGGGCAAAATCCAGGAGACCATGAGTTCGAGTCCTGCCTTGGCCATGAGAGCCCGCTGGGTGACCTTGGGCCATTCACTCTCTCTTCCCTACCTACATCACAGGTTTTTTTTTTGAGGAAAATAGGAATGTGTGTTGGCTATGTTTATCGCTTTGAGTAATGTATAAAAAGAATATTGGGATACAAATAAATAGAAAGTAAATATATATATATATATTTCTAGTCTGCAGTGGCTTAGCAGTATTTCTCGGCCTGTTTTTCCTCTCAGCTGCTGAGCTACAATGCAGGTAAGTCCTCGACTTAACAACCACAATTGAGCCCAAAATTTCTGTTGCTAAGTGAGAAATTTGTTAAGTGAGTTTTGCCCCATTTTGCGACTTTTCTTGCCACATTTAAGGGAATCACAGAAGTTGTTAAATTAGTAACACCGTTGTGAAGTGAATCTGGCTTTCCCATTGATTTTGCTTGTCAGACGGTCACAAAAGGGGATCACATGATACACACACACACGGGATACTGCAACCGTCATAAATAGAAACAAGTTGTTCAGTATCTGAAGGCAAATCACATGAACATGGTGGTGCCGAAATGGTCATAAGTGTGAAAAACGATCATAAGTCACTTTTTTCAGGGCATCTGTAACTTGAATGGTCATTAAATGAACTCCTGTTAAGTCAAGGACTGCCTGTACTTCTATTGCCCCATGGGAACAAGCATGAGATCTGGGCTGCTCCCCCAAACTCTCCCCTTTCCTGTCTGGGGGGGGGGTCTGGGGAATTGGGAGGTGACCAACCCAAAGAGGGTGAGACCCCATGCTCAGGGTCCTCAGAGACCCCCACCCATTTTAAATTCTCATGATGATAATAATGATAAAGTTGGAAGGGACCTTGGAGGTCATCTAGTCCAATCCCCTGCTCAGGCAGGAAACCCTATACCATTTTGGACAAATGGCTGTCCAGTTTCTTCTTAAAAACTTCCAGTGTTGGTGCATTCACTGCTTCTGGAGGCAGGTTGTTCCACTGGTTAATTGTTCTAACTGACAGGAAGTTTCTCCTTAGTTCTAGGTTGCTTCTCTCTTTGGTTAGCTTCCACCCGTTGCTCCTTGTCCCGCCTTTAGGCGCTTTGGAAAATAGCTTGACTCCCTCTTCTTTGTGGCAGCCCCTGAGATATTGGAACACTGCTATCATGTCCCCCCTCGTCCTTCTCTTCGTTAAACTAGACGTACCCAATTCCAGCAGCCTTTCCTTGTATGCTTTAGTTTCCAGTCCCCTAATCTTTGTTGCTCTTCTCTGTACTCTTTCTAGAGTCTCAACATCTTTTTTACATCGTGGTGACCAAAACTGGATGCAGTATTCCAAGTGTGGCCTTACCAAAGCATTGTAAAGTGATATTAACATTTCACGTGATCTTGATTCTATCCCTCTGTTAATGCAGCCTAGCACTGTGTTGGCCTTTTTGGCAGCTGCAGCACACTGCTGGCTCATAGTTAGGTGATTGTCCACTAGGACTCCGAGATCCCTCTCACAGTTACTACTATTGAGCAAGGTACCCCCTATACTATACCTGTACATTTGGGTCACAAAACCTCTGCACCAGTGGCTGTTACAGATCACCGTAAGACGTGATGATAGCTGAATTAAAAGCTCCTGAGAGTAAAATTAAATATTTACTATCCCGTTAGGAGGGAACACCAACCAAGTCTTCTAGCAGATACAAAAAAAGGTGACTGAAGATTGCTGGGACTCACTGGCACTTTGAACAGAGCTCCTAAACAACAAAAACACTGAAAAAGGTGTAGGGAGTCAGCACCCATCCACTCTTCTAGAGAAGGAAATATTTTTTTGGGGGGGGATATTAAAAAAAAAGGCAGATTTACCCAAAGTAATCAGAGAAAAATCTAAGACAGCCCCAGTCTCTCTCCCCCAAGCAGGAACCCAGCAGACCAGCTCTTTAGAAATGCAGATTTGATAATCCCACTCAGAAGACTGAGGCCCCATTCATGAGCAAATACTCCTGCCAAAGCCCATTCAAGACAGGAACTTCACAGTCACAAAAGGGAAATCCTACAAAAGTTTGGTGTGGGGAAAATGTTTTTTTTTTCTAGTGAAGCAACCTCAAATACCAGGAGAGAGGACACAATGAGGGAAAAAGGAGTGAGTGTTGTGAGTGTGAGGATGTTTTGCGCACAAAGCTGCTTTAGTAACTGACCAGAGTGATTACACAAAAGAGTTATAAGTGTGTGGCGAGTAGAAAAAAATGTTTTGCAGAGCACAGGTAGTCCTCGACGTATGTCCACAACCGGGAATGCATTTCTGGTCATATGTTGTTACAGTCGTAAGTCAAGGTACCCAGATATTTTTGTTATTTTTTTACTATTATTTTTAATATTTTTTACTATAGTTGATCAATAAGGAGAACTGAAGGTTCAGAGAGGTGAAAACGGAGTGAGGGGTGGAATGAAGATGCCTCTGGATGTTTATTCAGTGATCAAGTGTTGATATTGAATATGGTTGCTGAGGATGAAGAGGGAATGTTTCTTTTTCCTATTATCTTTTTTGGAGTTTTTTTCCTTTTGTCTTTTTCATATGTACACATACACACATATACAGTATATTCACACAGTCATACATGGTTGTATTAAATTCCTTTCTTTGATTTGCAGTTATAATCCTCAATAAAATTATTGTTCAAAATAATGAAGAGGACTATTTCAAGGGCATGTTTTCAGGCGGGTCAAAAAAATCAAGATGGCTGTCAAATTGTGCCACACTCTGCAGTCAACGTCCTGCTGCTTTTTAGCTATATATGTGATGCCCTTTTAAACAGCCGCCATCTTGGTTCTTTTCACTCCACCCTCCTTTGCTGGAAGCTTCTGACTTCTTGAGTTGAATTCTGGAGGGTGGATTTCGGATAAACTTTAGGAAAACTGTCCTGGGGATCTGCTCTTAAAGGCAGATCATTGGTGGCCACCTACATGTGCCTGACACACTTGTGATTAATTGTCCCATATCTTACTTAGGAGATACAGCATAGGTCATAAGAAGTACAACTTTAAATTATGTAATCAGTTTAGCGTGAATTGTAAATTTGATACCAGGATGCATTTCATGTGATCCAAAATTCAGTTAATGTTAGGCTTGTGTGTGTGTAGTTCAAAGTGCTCATGATGGAGGGTCACACAAGCACCGTACCAGAGGCTATTACAGACCACTCTGAGGCCTGAAGATATCTGAATTAGAAATTCCCAAGAGTTAAAATAAAATATTTACTATCCAGTTAAGAGGCAACACCAAAAAACTCTTTTAGCAGCTACCAAAAAAATGAAGCTATAGATTGCTGGGACGTTGAAGTGTCCTTGAGTGGTTGGTTCCTACTGTGAGAGATGAATCACAGGCAAGATGCCCACAGCAGAGAATCTGCCTTTATTAACTGATGGTCAAAGCCCTTTCCTGCCCCCATCCCTGAGGATTGGGTACATAGGTGGATGAAGGCTGTAGAAAGCCAAGGCTTAATGCTTCCTAGGAGATCCCTTCTTTGATTGACAGCCACAGTCCAGCCCAGGAGTGGATGAGGTTCCCTCTCAACTGATGTTGGGACCAGTAACTCAATGCACTGAGACAACAAGGGGCTCTTTGGCCAGAGCTGGTGTGGGGACCTTGGTGCTCTCTGAGCTTCATTTTCTTTCTTGCAGACGTTTCATTACCCAACTAAGGTAACATTATCAGTGCCAGGTAACATGAATTAACCAATTATAGGTTTACACAGTCATCTGTTGGGTTACCCATAAGACAGAATCTGATTTTATGGGATTTTTTTGTNAACAAGGGGCTCTTTGGCCAGAGCTGGTGTGGGGACCTTGGTGCTCTCTGAGCTTCATTTTCTTTCTTGCAGACGTTTCATTACCCAACTAAGGTAACATTATCAGTGCCAGGTAACATGAATTAACCAATTATAGGTTTACACAGTCATCTGTTGGGTTACCCATAAGACAGAATCTGATTTTATGGGATTTTTTTGTGGCCAATAAGCAATAAACAGTCCTAAGTATAAAGCCATTCTTCCAAATTTGTATTTTCTGCAAAGAAAATGGCAAACCCCCTGTAAATTGTGATCCGATGGAGGCACTATCATGGAACTGGTGGTAAAAGCCAGCCGGTTGCCAAGTGCTCACAATGTGGTCAGATAACCTGGGGGGAGGGGCAACATTTTACAGTGGTCAGAAGTAGTTTATGGACCAATAATGCTTGCTGCAAGTTGAGGACTACCTGTAATGATTACCTTGATAAACCCTAGGATCATTCGCAAAAGGGGGTCTGTTGTGTAAATGCTTGGAATACTGTAAAATACCTCACTGAGACCTCAGAAGGCCCTGAAGAATCCACAAGAAATTGTGCACTTGGTGTGCATGAAATATTTTCCTGGAATGTCTACCTGGGTCTGCAGATAAAAATGCTCTGAAGAGAAACCCTCCAGGTGCTCGGACTACTGGATGCTCTTTCTGAGTGATAAACCACATCAGAATTTGGTGTGTGGAAAGTCTGTTCCTTGAAATGAGAGAATTGTTGTCATACATTCGTGAGTCCCCACAGAGAGGAGGCCTAAAATTCTTAACGTTTTATCCTGAAATCTTTTCAAAAAAAACACAAAGCAGTTCCTAATTGTGGTGAAGAGAGAAAAAAGTTCCCTCGCCTGGGTGTTATTTTAAAAAAGGTTGTGATTTAGAGGGAGAAAATATCCTTCAGATGTCAAATAAGCCTCAGGGTCTCTTTTGCCCCTTATCCACCCTGCGTCCTCTCCTATTCACAGTGGAAGAGACCCGGATTGCCAGCTCTTAAATGGGGCAGAACATTCTCTTTTAGGATTGTAAAGTAAAACTTTTAAGGTTTCATGGATGTTTTGTTTCTGTGGGAACTGTATGAAAGCCCATAATCTTCTGGAGTGGGTTTTTTTTTTTGAAAAACGTTTCAATCCATTGTGCAGCCTTAATAAAAGTATTTCCACTATCCTGCAGCATGTTCCAATATCTCAGGGGCTGCCACAAAGAAGAGGGAGTCAAGCTATTCTCCAAGGCGCCTAAAGGCAGGACAAGAAGCAACGGGTGGAAACTAACCAAGGAGAGAAGCAACCTAGAACTGAGGAGAAATTTTCTGACAGTTAGAACAGTTAACCAGTGGAACCACCTGCCTCCAGAAGTGGTGAATGCTCCAACACTGGAGGTTTTTAAGAAGAGACTGTCCATAATCTTCTGGAGTGGGATTTTTTTTTTTTTTGAAAAACGTTTCAATCCATTGTGCAGCCTTAATAAAAGCATTTCCACTATCCTGCAGCATGTTGTTAATTTCTCCAGAGTGCATTTTGCATTGTTCACCAGTGGTGAACAATGACTTCCTGGGCTGAAAGGGAATCATAGTTTAAGGTCCCCCCTCTGACTCCGGGGCAGTGAAGCCCCAAAGCATCATGGCAGCTCCCAGCCTTTTTGAACAGAGCAGATCCCCCCCCCGCTCTCCCTTCCACCCCCCTCGACCCACTCTCCCCCCCCCAGGGAAGTCGAGACTGAAATATTTTGCAGCTATACTTGCTTTGTAAAGGAAATGGGATGAAATGCTTTCATGAGACTGGAACAAGAAGGAATTCCAGGAAGGAAAGTGAAATTCTGGCTGAGTTATGAGAAGAGGGGAAAGCAATGTTGATGGGACATGAAGACAACTAAATTGGAAATTATGTTTGCTTAAATGTGTGCTGGGGGGAGAGGAAGAGGAGGAGAAGACCCCCTCCTCGCAGGGACGGGGGGGGGGGGTTCCCCTTCTGCGCTCCTGGCTCTTTCCCACTCCCTCCCTCCGGGGATTCACCGGTAATCCGCCTCCTTCCGTTCTCTCCGGAGCATCTGCCCAGCTGCCCTTCCAGGATCTTCGGAATCCGGAAGGGATCTTCCCGGGGCTTCTTCCCGACCTTCCTCCTGGCTATCCCCGCCCCCGCCTCTCCCCCTCCCACTCGCTGCGTCCCCGCTTTCCTCCGTGTGTCCTGCTTCGCCCCGGCAGGATCGGCGCTGGATCCCTCGGGAGAGGCTTCTGGATCCCGTTCCGGACAGGTCTGGCTGCTTTCCCTCCGGCCTTTGGGGCGCCCCTCCCGCCAGGAGAGCCTTTCCCCCCCCCCCGCCAGGAGAAAGGTAGCTGCGGATCCGCCTCTTCGGCTTGCCGGGTTTTCCTTGGGGAGATTCGGCTCTGGCGTCGCCTGCAGGGAGTGGATCCCTCCCTTCCCTCCAGGGGGGCAAAGGGGGTCCCTCCTTCCCCGGGCTGGATCTGCCCCCTCCTCGCCCGGCCCAGGATCCCCGTGGGGCTCCGGGTGGATCCGGGAAGGGGCTTTTGGGGAAGTTGCTCTAGTCTAGAAGGTCTCTCTGTGGTCCGTCAGAGCACGAGGTCTCCGAGCATGCACATCCCGCAAGTGCAGTTGCAAAAATGGAGTAAACGGAGCTTTGTAATGAGGTATTAACACACACTGACCTCATTGCGACGGGGAGGGGAGACTTTGGGGAAAAGAAAAGGTTTAAAGGATTTGAATTGAGCTCATGTTTTCTTAAACCCTCCCCCCCCAAGAGATCCTCTTTCTTTTAGCTCAATGTAAAAAGCTGAAAATAAAGTCCTTTGTTTTGAGGCTAATGTTTACTTTGCTTCCGATTTAAAAAGCTTTTTTTTTTTTTTTGCCTAGAAGAGGCTGTGATGTGGCAGCCCCTTGGTGGATATTTTACAAAGCACCAAGGAAGTGTGGGAAGAATCCAGAGATAGAAATACTTTGGGGAATATTAAAAAGGCAGAATATGTTTCCCTGGAAAGAATAATGGAGATCTTAAAAAAGACAGAAATTAGCCCCAGTCCCTAAGCAGAGGCCAGCTTTTAGAAATGCAAATTCAATAATCCTTTCAAAAAGGTTGGAGCCTTCCAGCTAGAAACTGAAGAGATTAGGAAGACAAAGAGACCTACAATCTACATATCCCCACCTACATTCTAAGGACAGGAAATATAATAGGATTAACGACCAAAAGGACACAGTCAGACTCAGGTCAAAGTACATGACACAGGAAATATAAAGCCTCAGACAGGAAGAACTGCAAATACAAAGCCCAAAGGAGGTATAAAAACCCACCAATCCCAGCTACATGTTGGTCAGCTTTTCCCAGAGCCATCTTTCTGTCTGGCTCTCCTCTTCAATAAACTACAATCTTCTTTCTTAAGCAGTCTCCATGTTTGTCCCTTCCCGGCTTGGACTGGACCCTGGTGAAGATTTTTCCTTCAACAGAAGTTTTGAGGCTGGTCTTGTGAGCAGGTAATAAAACAAGCCGATGGCCAAAAGGCTGCTTTTCCTAATTGTAAATATTTTTCGAAATGCCTGCCTGGAATTTTTGTGGCCCTTGCAGCCTCCATAAAGAGCAGGAAAGAGCAGCCCTTTCCACACATGCTCTGCCCCATCTGATCTCTCTCATATTTCATTGAGTTTTCCTACTCACAACTCTGCCTTGGTCCCTGTTGGACTTCATCTTGCTGGTTTCTTCCATTTTGGCTCATCAAGATCTTCTTGAATCAGGATTCTATATCCATTATTTTGTATCCTCAGCAAATAATTCCATATTCTCCTCCCTTTTCTTTTGCAGATTATATTCAGATTACTGTCGGCATCTGAGCCTTTCTCATTTCTCTTTGCAGGAAACCAGTGAGGACGTGGCCGTGAGCTCCACAGAGGAGAAGGGGTGTTCTTGGATCGGGACCCACCAACTTTTGGCCGGGACTCCATTCTAGAGAATTTGGAAATCGTGGCCCAGTTGGAGAAGCAGCTTCCTGCACAAAGGGCGAATGGATTTTGGAGAAATCAAACCAGTCAGCAGTGAGGGTCGTTCCTAGCCTTGAATCAGAGGTGTAATAAATGTACCAGAAACCTCTTAGCTGTAAATTTAAAGGTGAGTAAACAAATCTTGGTTTGGAGAATAAACATATTTTTTAAATCTTTATTTGACAAAACAGCAGTGCACAGAAATTGTGTTTCACTCCCAAGTTGCTGGATGAAGGCTTAATGTAGTTCCATTCAGGACTACGTGTTCCATGTGGTTGGTCAGCCAGTTATGAATCCATCTGGTGATGATGCTGTATATCCCACATTTTTCTATCTTATCAAGAAGTGTGCTGTGGTCTGCTTTGTCACATGCCCTACTGAAATCCCAGTATATTAGGTCGATGGAATTTAGCTGTTCCACTATTTTAGTCACTTTTTCAAAGAATACAATAAGGTTTGTCTACTAGCGTGATCTGCTTTTGACAAACCCATGTTGGCTTCTAGTAATAGCTTTCTTTCTAGACTTTCGCAGTTTCCTTGTTTGATTATCTTTTCCAGGATCTTCCCAGGTATTGATGTCAGGCTGATTGGTCTATAATTTCCTGGATTCATTTTTTTCCTTTTCGTAGTATTTTATAAAATGTATAAAATGCATCACGAAGTGAGGATCGAGACATCATGATGGGATGGAGCTCAGTAATGCAACAATCAGAAAAAGCAAGAACAGGGGATCAGAAATTGATTGCTTACACTGACCCGAACTCTCTTCCCTCCTCCCTTGCTTATGCGACGCCTTAGTTTTGGGGATTCCCTATAGATACTCCTCATATTATGACCACAATTTTGACCAGAATCTCAGTCTTTGAGAGAAGCGGTCATTAAGTGAGATGTCACATGACCGCTTTGCTCAATGACTGCAATCCTGCCCTCATGGTGATGGATGTTAAGCTACTTCACAAGCAGACAAAGTCCCAGTTAAGGAATGTGGGGTTGCCTGAAGTGGGCAGTGGAGGCCCTGTGAGATCTGGCACAGGAAATGTGGAAGTTGGGGGGGCCCTGAAGAAGATTAGAGATGCTTTGGGACACGTTGCTTAGCAACAGTATGGAACAGGCGGCTTGGAGAATGGCGCAAGGCTGCAAAAGCTTCCAGGCCTCATTTCTCTGTGGCAGCAGAGACAGTGGGCTGAAGTCCAGGCCTGGGGTCATTGGCAGATGGATGACACTACTGAAGGCCCCAGGCCTCCCGTTAAGGCCCAGTCTCAGCATTGTTGTCAATTAATGCTGCTTTGCATGGCCGTGCTGGGACGGCTCAGGCTTCCAGGAGTGGCTGCAGCGTTGCATCCCACTTCAGCACACACCCCCAACTCATGGGTGGCCTATGCCTGGTCTCTATTACCTCCCCCACCCCTGAGACTCCCCTAACAACAGTTGCCTGAGCCTCCCTCCATTTAAGAACCCTCAAGATCACTTCATAATTGCAACCATGAGTCTGGGATTATAGTTGTGGATCCAAGAGGTCATGTGACTGCTCACCTAACCACTGCTTCACTGAACGACCGAAATTCCAGTCCTGACTGTGGTCATAAGTTGAAGACATCTCTCCTAGAGATGTAGGGGTCAGTTGTACTGAGCAGCCTACATGGGGCAAAGGGTCACACTGGAATACTTTCAAGGTCCCTTGAAAGATTTTGTGATTCTCTAGATGTCTCAAAAGGAGATATTACTCTTCACTTCTTTCTCCTTCTAACAGGGGATAAAAGATTGTGAGCAAAGATTCATCTGCAAGCCAACTATCAACAGATAATAGAAAACTGGCACAAGGCAGCAGTCACCAAAAAGCATGGAGAGTGGGAAGCTCTTGGATCCCCCGTCAGACACAAGCAGCACTCTGAAAAACCACCAAGGAACCCATGAATGCTCAGAGTGTGGGAAAGCCTTTGCTCGCTGGTCCCTCCTTTTGACCCACTGGAAGGTCCATGTGGGAAGCGGATCCAGTCAAGAATTGGAGGGTGAGAAATCCTTTTTTGGAAAAGGTGCCAAAGATCTCAGAAACCCCCCCAGATTAAAACCCCATAAATGTGAGGAATGTGATTTATGCTTTGGTCAAAAGTCAAACCTTCTTAGGCATCAGAAAATCCACACCGGAGAGAAACCTTATCAATGTCTGGAATGTGGGAAATGTTTCCGTGAAAAAACCTATCTCAGAGACCACGAGAGAATTCACACAGGGGAGAAACCTTACGAGTGTTGGGAATGTGGGAAGAGCTTTCCTCGGAAGTCAGATCTTTGGCACCATGAGAAGATTCATACAGGAATAAAATCTTACAAATGCTTTGAGTGTGGAAAATGTTTCACCGACAATTCAACTCTTCGGAAGCATTTGAAAACACACAGAGGGGAGAAAAACGAAAAGTGCCCTGAATGTGGGAAATGTTTTGCCTTGAAATCACACCTGGTGCAACATCAGAGACGTCACACGGGAGAGAGACCCCATGAATGCCCAGAATGTGAGAAACGATTTATGTATTCTTCTGAACTTCAGAGACACCAGAAGAGTCACAAAGAGGAGAAACCCTATCAATGTGGGGAGTGTGGGAAAGGTTTTGTTACTCAAACAGCGTTTCAGGTTCATGAGAGAACCCACACGGGGGAGAAACCGTTCAAATGTGGGGAGTGTGGGAAATGCTTTACCCAAAAACACCACCTTGCAACACACCAGAGGCTCCACACAGGAGAGAAGCCATACAAATGCCCAGAATGTGGGAAATCTTTTGCTTATAAGGATGTACTTTGGAAACATCATAAAACCCACACAGGGGAGAAGCCCTATGAATGCAATGAATGTGGAAGATTTTATCGTACCACATCAGCCCTTTGGAGACATGTGAAAATTCACACAGAGGAAAAAAACTACAAATGTTTAGACTGTGGGAGAGCTTTTGTTCTTTCATCTCACCTTAAACGTCACAGCCGAATGCATACAGGAGAGAAGCCCCATAAATGCTCGGAGTGCAATAAATATTTTTCTCACAAACAAACTCTTGTGAGACATCAGAGAATCCACACTGGAGAAAAACCATATAAATGTCTGGAGTGTGGGAAATGTTTTGCCCAGTCTTCATCACTTCACAAGCACACCAGAAATCACACAGGAGGGTGGCCTTACGAGTGTGCAGAAAATGAGAAACCTTTTCAGTGTAAATCGAAGCTAAAAATACATCAGGAAGTCCATAACGGAGATATATCTCTTCTGTCATAAACAATGTGGGGAACACCTTTTTCAAAAGTCACACCTTACCATTCATCAGGAACTTCACACAGTGACAGAAGGGAAACTCTACAATTGTTTGGCATGGGGAAAATGTTTTTCCGAGTCACAGTGTCTTAAATACCATCAGAGAGTACACAATAAAGCAAAAGGGCATTAAGTGTTGGGAGTGTGAGAAGGGTTTGGCTCACAAAGCAGCAACATTAGTAGACATTACACAAGAGAAAAGAGTTACAAGTGTTGGGGAGGGTAGATTATGTTTTGCAGAGTGCTGCTAGTCCTCGACCTATGGTGGAATTGGGAACAGATTTGTGGTTGTAGCATTTATACAGTCATCCATTGAGGTACCCATATGATTGGATATGATTTTAAGACATTTTTGTGGTCATTAAACAAGTCTCTGCAGTCTTAAGTCTAAACATACTCTTTCAAGTTTGCACATTCTTCAGAAAACTGACAAAAAAAGTTGCACATTGTGATCCCATGGCTGCAAGATCATGGAACTGGTCATAAAAGGGAACCGGTTGCCAAGTGCCTATAATTTAATTACCTAACCTTGAAGAACAAACAAAATCTTACCATGGCCAGAATTGCTTTATGAGCCATCGACACTTGTCGCCATTTTGAACAGTTGTTAAGTGATGTCATAACTCGAGGACTGCCTGTAATGAAACCTTTGATAAACTCTGAAACATTCTAAAAAAGGGGGGCATTGTTGAAATGCTTGAAATATTGCAAAGTACTGACCTCACTGAGACCTGTGGAGGCCCCAAAGGATTCACAAGAAAAAGAAATTGTGCATTTGGTGTCTGGAAAATATTTTTCTGGAATGTCTACCTGGGTCTGCAGGTAAAAACGCCCTGAAGAGAAACCCTCCAGGTGCTCGGACTACTGGACACTCTTTCCGGGTGACAGACCGCATCAGAGCTTGGTGTGTGGAAAATCTGTTCCTTGAAATGAGACAATTGTCATAACATTTGTAAGTTCTCACTGAGAAGAACCCTAGAAATGTTTGTAGTATAGAAAACGTTTTATCCTGAAGTCTTTTAAAAAAACAGACAGCCGTTCATAATTGTGATACAGTGAGAAAAAAAGTTACCCTTATCCACCCCCTCGTATTCCCAGTGGAAAAGACCCCAAGAAACCCGGGTCGCCAGCTATGAACTGGGTCAGGAAATCCTCTTTCAGGATTCTAAAGTATAACTTTTAAGGTTTCATAGATCTTTTGCTTCTCTGGGAACTGTATGGAACCGTATGTTCCACTGGGAATGCGAGAGGGTGGATAAGGGGGCAAAAAAGATCCTGAGGCTTAAGTGGTATCTGGAGGATATTTTCTCCCTCTAGATCAGAACCTTATTTTAATAACACCCAGGCGAGGGATTTTTTTTTCCACCCTTTACCACAAAATCACTTCAGTCCATCGTGCAGCCTGAATAAAATCATTTATACTATCCTAGAGCCTCTTGTTAATTTGTCTGGAGTGCACGTTTCCCACATTATTTACCACAATGGTGAATAGTGTTAAGGGAAAGTTAGCTCACTTCCTGGGCGGAAAGGGAATCATAGTTTAAAGTCGCCTTCTGATTCTGGGGCAGCAAAGTCCCAAAGCATCATGGCAGCTCCCAGCCTCTTTGGACTTAGCAGACCCTCCTCGCCTCTCCTTCTCCGCCCCCAGGGAAGTTGTGACTGAAATATTTTGCAGCTATATTTGCTTTGTAAGCAAAATGAAGGAAATGTCTAGGGCAGAGGCTTTTTATGTGACTAATGATAAGGAATTCCAGAAGGAAGGTGAAATACTAGCTGAGTTATGAGTAGAAGTGAGGAAGGACGTGTTAACCGAAGGCAAGAAACTTGGAAATTATGGTTTCTTAAATTTGACAGTGCCCATCCTTGCATTCAGGCGGAGGTGGAGGAGACCCCCTCCCAGACACCAAGGTGGGAGATCTATAGGTTAGGAAAGGCAATGGGGGCAGGTAAAAGGCATTTTGGGACTCTTCTGCATCCTCCCCTCCATGGAGGCCTCCCCGGGGAAGAGACCCTAGGCCAGCCCCCCCTCTCCATCCTCAGTCAGGATCCATGAACACCCAGCTGAAGAAGACCCCTCCTCACACAGGATGGGGGTGTTTCTGTTGCTCCTGGTCTTTCCTATTTCTTCCCTCCATGGATTCAGTGGGGAGCTGCCTCCATCTGCTCTCTCTGAAGCAACTGCCCAGCTGCACTTCCAGGATCTTTAGGATCCAGAAGGGATCTGCTCAGGGCTTCTTCCCGACTCTTCCCCTGGTGCCCCCCCCAATCTTGGCTGCACAGAAAACTGCCCCCTTTCTCTTTCCACCCTGTCTCAGCTGCTGAGGGGGACCCCAGACCATCTGGAGACTAGAAGCCCTACCCCTCACCTCTAGCTTCACACTCGCTGTGACCAAACCTGGATGCAGTATTCCAAGTGTGTATGTATGTATGTAATATATACATACATACACACTTGTAATATATAGTATATGTATATAATATATACAAACTTGCCATCTGTATCCTGAAAAACCCACAGGGCAGCGGCAATTCGCACCTCTTTTTGTGGAAGTTTCCAGAAGTGGGGGGTCCCCACCAAGAAGGCCCTGTGTGGTGGAAACAGCCATGAAAAAGGAGCTGCTTTCCAGGTGAAGCAGCAGTTCCCAAACAATTCATGAGAAAGCCAACCTATCTGATTCTGTCAGAGGTTTTCAACTTTGGCAACTTTAAGATGCGTGGACTTCAATTCCCAGCATGCTCCCTGGGGATATTCTGGGGGTTTAGTCGACACATCTTAAAAGTTACCAAGATTTTTTTAAAAAAAACCTGTTTCTATGAAGAGACCCCCTTGCCCCACCTCCCCCATTCAATTCTTTCTAACTGAGTGTTGCTGGTTATGCCCCAGAAGGGCCTTTCCCAATCTGGTGATCTGCAGATGTGGGAGTCAAAGTCCCAAACATCTGGAGGACAGCAGCTGGGGCAAGGTGGCCAGAGGGGGGGTCTCCTGGCTCTCATTAGACTGACCTGCTTTGCCTTCCGGTTCTTCCTTAAACCCGGGTGCTGCTCTAAATGCTCCTCATTGTTTTTGTATCTCAGAAAGAGAAATATTTTGGACTGCAGAGTAAATAAAATTACATTCTACACACAGCAGCTTAACGTTGTGATTCTTGGGTTGTGGGTCCAGTGATGGTCTTGCCACAAGGAGTCTTTTTAGCATTCACTAAATCAATGGTTCTCAACCTTTTTAATGCCGCGACCCCAACTGGTCGTAAGTTGGGGACTAAACCGGTCATAAGTCGAGGACTAAACCGGTTGTAAGTCGAGGACTAAACCGGTCGTAAGTCGAGGACTACCCAACCGGTCGTAAGTCGAGGACTTTCCCTGCCCGGGAGCACTGCGCATGCGTGGTTCTGCCCCCTGCGCCGGCCGAGGCGTAGCTGGCAAGCGGCAGAGACGGAGCAGGCCAACCACCAGCTGGCCCAGCCCAAGGGAGGTAAGACACCCGCCGGAAAAGGGAAAAAATGGTGGACAAAAAAAATGACGGACAGCCTTGCTTGGCGACTCCCGTGAAATAGTCAATCGACCCCAAATGGGGTCGCGACCCACAGGTTGAGAACCACTGCACTAAATGGAATCCTCCAGAGGTGAGTTAGGCTGGATTTCTGCTCCCATAACGTCTTGACGGCTGGACTTGATGGGAATTGTGATCCAACAACTCTGCAGCCTCCAGGCAGGTGAGCTGCTCTGAAGGCATCCAAAGGTTACATTTGATAATGGCTGGAGCTTGTGAACAGTCCAAATAAGCTTAATATATATTCAAAAGTTCAGATATCCTTAAGAGGCCCAAATCAACATTAAGTGTCAAGGGAGGGGTGGGGTAGAGAATAAGAAGGGGGGGTCCCCTCAGGGCCCTACAAACAGTTTATAAGTCACTGTGTGAAAAGGGACACCCCGAAGCCCAGCAGTGGCTCAAGTGTTTTTAACCCTTGGGAAGGAAGCAGGGACCCAGTATCCCCAGCGCCTCTCTCCTATTCTGGGCAGAAGGGAGGGGAAGGCAGAGGGGGCGGTTGGGGGGGTCCTGGGTGGACTCTCCTTTGCCCCCCCCCCCGTCTGTTCTCTCCTGGGCTCCTGCGCCGCTGGAGTTGGAGATCTTCGGGATCCAGAAGGGATCCGCTCGGGGCTTCTTCCCGTTCCTCCCCCAGGCGCTTCCCCCAACCTCGGCTGCAGGGAAGACCCTGCCCCGCTTCTCCTTCCCTCCCGTCTCGGCCGCGGAGGGGACCCCGGGAGGGAGGGAGGGAGGGAGGGGGAGGAGAGGGGAGGAGGCTGGCAAGAGGCGGGGCTGCAAGGCGGAAGGCGGAGCCCGAGAGGAGATTAGAAGCCCCGCCCCCGCCTCTCTCCTTCCACTCGCTGGATCTCCGCTTCTCTCCGCGTGACTCATTTTGCCCTGGGAGGATCGGCGCTGGATCCCTCGGGAGAGACTTCTGGATCCCGTTCCGGACAGGTCTGGCTGCTCTCCCTCCGGCCTTTGGGGCGCCCCTCCCGCCAGGAGAGCTTCCCCCCCCCCCCGCCAAGAGAAAGGTAGCTGCGGATCCGCCTCTCCGGCTTGCAGGTTTTCCTTGGGGAGATTCGGCTCTGGCGTCGCCTGCAGGGAGTGGATCCCTCCCTTCCCTCCAGGGGGGCAAAGGGGGTCCCTCCCTCCCCGGGCTGGATCTGACCCCTCCCCGCCCGGCCCAGGATCCCCGTGGGGCTCCGGGTGGATCCGGGAAGGAGCTTTTGGGGAAGTTGCTCCAGGTCTGTCTTCGGTCCGTCAGAGCAAAGAGGTCTCCGAGCATGCATATCCTCGCACGTGCAGTTGCAAAAATGGAGTAAGCGGAGCTTTAAAACATTTATTGCGATTGGTAATGTGGTATTAACGCAACTGATCTCAATGCAACGGGGAGGGGAGGGTTTGGGGGAAAAAAAACAAGTTTAAATTAACTGAATTGAGCTCAGGTTGTCTTAGCCCACATGAGATCCTCTTTTTTGTGCTCAGCTTAAAAGGCCAGGAAGAAAACCCTTTGTTTTTATGCAAATGAGTACCTTGCTCCTGCTTTTAAAAACTGGGTGGAATCCCTAAAAAGCATTTCCCCCCCTTTTTTTTTGCCCTGAGGAGGCTGTGATGAGACAGCCCCTTCTTGGTGGATGTTTTACAAAGCATACAAAGTTTTAAGGAAGTTTTGAGGCTGGTCTTGTAAAGCAGGTAATAGAACAAGCTGATGGCTAGAGAAGGCTGCCTTGCATAATTTTAAATATTTTTCAAAATACCTATCCGAGGCAGCTCCAGAGACCTGAAATCTTTGTGGCCTTGCATCCTCCAAAAAACATAAGAAAGAGCAGCACTTTTCACACATGCTCTGTCCCATCTGATCTCTCTCATTTTCCACTGAGTTTTTCCTACTCACAACCATGCCTTGGTCCCTGTTGGACTTCATCTTGCTGGTTTCTTCCATTTTGGCTCATTAAGATCTTCTTGAATCACGATTCTGTCTCCATTATTTTGTACTGTGGAGAAATAATCCTATTTTCTCCTCCCTCTTCCAGGTCATTTATAACTTATGTTCAGCATTGCTGTCGGCATCTGAGCCTTTTTCATTTCTCTTTGCAGAAGACCAGTGAAGATGTGGCCATGAGCTCCGCAGAGGAGAAGGGGCATTCTTGGATCGGGACCCGCCAACTCCATTCTAGAGAATTTGGAAATCGAGGCCTAGTTGGAGAAGCAGCTTCCTGCACAAAGGGCCAATCGGTCAGACTCAATCAGACCGGTCAGCGGTGAGGATCATATCTGGCCTTGATTCAGAGCGGTAACGAGTGACCCAGAGACCTCTTAGCTGCAACTTTAAAAGTGAGTAAACATATAATAATAATAATAAAGTTGGAAAGGACCTTGGAGGTCATCTAGTCCAACCCCCTGCTCTTTCATTTTCTATCTTTCATTTCACTTTGGGGAAGCTCTCTGTAGCTTTATTTTCTCTGATCAGCAAAAGGTCCTTTTACGAGTGGCTGGGCTGTTGCACCTGACTCCCTCTTCTTTGGGGCAGCCCCTGAGATACTGGAAGGCTGCTATCATGTCCCCCCTCGTCCTTCTCTTCATTAGACTAGACATACCCAATTCCAGCAGCCTTTCCTTATATGCTTTAGCCTCCAGTCCCCTAATGATCTTTGTTGCTCTTCTCTGTACTCTTTCTAGAGTCTCAGCACAATCAGGGCCAACCAAAACACTGTGTGTGTTTTGTGTGGCTGTGTGTGTGTGTGTGTTTGTGTATTGGAAAGAGGACTTCAGTCAGGGCACCCGAAAAGAGACTCAACCCCAGAAGATCAAACAGGAAAAAGGAGGAAAGGGAAACGGCTCAGATTTGGCATTTCATCCTTCTGCAGGCGCAACAGCCCAGCCACTCGTAAAAGGACCTTTGCTGATCAGAGAAAATAAACCTACAGAGACCTTCCCCAAAGTGAAATGAAAGATACATTTACTCACCCTTAAAGTTGCAGCTTGGAGAATGGCGCAAGGCTGCAAAGGCCATTGGTCTGGGGCTGGAGGTCGCATTTCTCGCTGGCAGTGGTGGAGCTGGGCTGGGTTGGGGTCAGTGCAGCTGGCTGAAACGTCTCATCCATTTGAGTATATTCTATTATAAAACATACAGGCATCTTTATTGCATTCATCAGTGAAGTTTTAGCTTATATGTGTCTTAATCACCTTTACAAAACCTTTATACACAAATCAACATTCAAATTTAATTGCTAGTGTTTTATATTTCTAAATTTTACTTGATCAAAGTTTTCTTTATCTCAACTCATCACAACTCATCCTTTGGGAGATGTTGCTTAGATAAGGTATGGAAGATGCGGCTTGGAAAATGGCGCAAGGCTGCAAAGGCCGTTGATCTGGGGCTGGAGGTCGCATTTCTCGCTGGCAGTGGTGGAGCTGGGCTGGGGTCAGTGCAGCTGGCTGAAATGGCTGAAGTCCCCCCCCCGTGTCCACATAAGGGCCAGCTCTAGCCCCAGTACTGCGGTCAGTCAGGACTTCTTTGCGTGGCCAGGCTGAGGCGGCTCAAGCTTCCAGGGGGGGCTACAGCTTTGCCTCCCCCTTCAGCAGACCCGAACTCATAGGTGGCCTATGCCAGGTCCCCAGGACCTCCCCCCACCCCGGAGCACCCCCAGAGCCTTTGCCAGGGCTGACCTCCACTTAGCAACCCTCAGGATCACTTAATGGGCACTATCAGGAGTGTGCATTAAGGTCCTTGAACCAAGTGGTCTCTCACCTCACTTAGTAGCTGCTTCATTGAATGACCAAGATTCCAGTGGTCATAGGTTGAGGACTGCCTCTACTTTCAGACCTTCTTCCCCTTGTCTTAGGACAAGAAAGAAGGAGGGAAGATCAGAGTCGATGAACAGCAGAAGAGTTTTCCTTCCTAGAGATGTCAGGGCTCCATCGTGGGTGTACTGAGTGCCCATGTCCTGCTCAGGGTGGGACTGGAAGACCTTCATGGTCTCTTTCAAGTCTAAGATTTTGTGACTCTCTACCACTCTCAAAAGGAAATATTATTCTCATCTTCTTTTTCGTTCCACCAGCAGAAAAATAAATGTGACCTGCAAGCCAACTATCAACAGATAGTAGAAAATCAGCACAGGGCAGCAGCTACTAGAAAGGATGGAGCCTGGGAAACTCTCGGATCCCCCATCAGACACAGGCAGCACTCCGGAAAACCACGAAGGAAGCCATGAATGCTCAGAGTGTGGGAAATCCTTTCCTCGGCAGTCTCTCCTTTTGACCCACAGGAAGGTCCATGTGGGAAGTGGATCCAGTCAAGGTTTGGAGGGTGAGAAATCCTTCTCTGGAAAAAAACCCAAAGATCTCAGATGCCCCCCCAGACTAAAACCTTTTAAATGTGAGGAATGTGACTTATGCTTTGGTCGAAAGCCACAGCTTTTTAGACATCAGAAAATCCACACTGGAGAGAAACCTTATCAGTGTCTGGAATGTGGGATTTTTTTCCGTGAAAAAGCCACCCTCAGAGACCACGAGAGAATTCACACAGGGGAGAAACCTTACGAGTGTTGGGAATGTGGGAGGAGCTTTTCTCGGAAGTCATATCTTTGGATCCATGGGAAGATTCATGCAGGAATAAAATCTTACAAATGTTTTGAGTGTGGAAAATGTTTCACCCTGAGTAAATATCTTCACAAGCATGAGAAAACACACAGAGGGCAGAAAAGCGAAAAGTGCCTCGAATGTGGGAAATGTTTTTACTACAAATCACACCTGGTGAAACATCAGAGAATTCACACCAGAGAAAAACCCTATGAATGCCCAGAATGTGAGAGACGATTTGTTAATTCTTATGGGCTTCGGACACACCAGAAGAGGCACAAAGGGGAGAAACCCTATCAATGTAGGGAGTGTGGGAAAAGTTTTGTTACACAAAGTGAGGTTCAGATTCATGAAAGAATCCACACAGGGGAGAAGCCATACCAATGTGGGGAGTGTGGGAAATGCTTTTCCCAAAAACACCACCTTGGAATCCATCAGAGGGTCCACACAGGAGAGAAGCCGTACAGATGCACAGAATGTGGGAAATCTTTTGCTCAAAGTGGGGATCTTTGGACACATCATAAAACACACACAGGGGAGAAGCCACATCAATGCAACGAATGTGGAAAATTTTATCGTACCACATCAACCCTTTGGAATCATGTGAAAATTCACACAGGGGAAAAAAACTACAAATGTTTAGACTGTGGGAGAACATTTGCTCAATCATGTCACCTCAGAAGCCACAGCCGAATCCATACAGGAGAGAAGCCCCATAAATGTTCCGAGTGCGATAAATGTTTTTCTCGGAAAGATACTCTTGTGATGCATCAGCGAATCCACACTGGAGAGAAACCATACAAATGTCTGGAGTGTGGAAAATGCTTTTCCCAAAAAAACCACCTTGAAACCCATCAGAGGGTCCACACAGGAGAGAAGCCGTACAGATGCATAGAATGTGGACGATTCTATCGTACCTCAACCGCCTTTAAAAGTCATATGAAAATTCACACAGGGGAAAAAAACTACAAATGTTTAGATTGTCGGAGAACATTTGCTCAATCATGTCACCTCAGAAGCCACAGCCGAATCCATACAGGAGAGAAGCCCCATAAATGTTCCGAGTGCGATAAATGTTTTTCTCGGAAAGATACTCTTGTGATGCATCAGCGAATCCACACTGGAGAGAAACGATACAAATGACTGCAGTGTTGGTATATGTTTTGCCCATCCTTCATCACTTCACATGCACACCAGAAATCACACAGGATAGTGGCCTTATAAGTGTGCAGAGTGCGAAAAACCTTTTTCATTGTAAATCAGAGTTAAAAATGCATCAGAATGTCCATTGCAGAAATAAACCTCTTCTGTTGTGAAAAAAATGATTTTTTTTTTCAAAAGTCACATCTTAACGTTAACCAGGAACATCACACAGTGACAGAAGGGAAATCGTACTATTGTTTAGTGTGGCGAAAATGTTTTTCTTACTCAAGTAAATACCATAATCGAGGAAAACTACATAAATGTTGGGAGTGTTAGAAAGTTTGACACACAAAACAGCAGCGCTAGTACCTTAACAGAGTGATTAGACGAGAAAAGAGCTATAAGTGATGAGCAGAGTAGATAATGTTTTGCAGAGTGCAGCTGGTCTCGACTTACAGTCGCAATTAGGAACAGATTTCCGGTCATAAGTTGTTACGGTTGTTAGTCGAGGCACCCATATATATCGAAGCTGATTTTCTGACATATTTCTGGTTGTATTCTTTAATCTTTAATCTCTCTAGATTGAGAGCAAAGTCTAGCTGAANTAATGCTCACTCTGCCAAACATCTTCAACAACTTATGGACTGTTTTAGTAAGGCCTGCCAAGACTTTGGTCTAACAATCAGCCTGAGAAAGACACAAGTCATGGGTCAGGATGTGGATCCACCTCCCTGTATTACAATCTCTGCACAGGAACTGGAAGTTGTCCATGACTTTGTGTACCTCGGCTCAACTATCTCAGACACTCTCTCTTTAGATACTGAGCTGAATAAACGTATTGGTAAAGCGGCCACCACATTTTCTAGACTTACAAAGAGAATGTGGCTTAATAAGAAATTGACAGAACATACAAAGATCCATTTCTATAGAGCCTGCATCTTGAGCACACTCTTGTACCGCAGTGAGTCTTGGACTCTTAACGCACGGCAGGAGAGAAAGCTGAACACTTTTCATATACACGGCCTATGATGTATTCTCGGCATCACCTGGCATGACAAAGTCCCAAATACCATAGTCTCTCGAGACCGAAGGATGCCAATGGATCTGGTCATTAATCAAGTCACTGTAGTCCTAAACATAAAGCCATTCCTCCAAATGTGTGTTTTTTTGATAAAAAGTGGCAAAAAGAATGCCAGGAACTAGCATAAAAAAACAATTGGGATCCCACGGCTGCAGGATCACGCAAGTGGTCTTAAAAGCCATCCGGTTGCCAAGTGCCCATAAATGTGGCTTTTCTCGTGGCCAACGGGCTCACCACGAGAGGGTCCGGGCATCCCCGCGCCGGACGGAGTGAGAACAGAGACACAGAGTCAAATTCTCCTCGGGGTGAGTGAGCCCCGAGCTAGCTCGAGACAAACCTTTTATTGAGGTTTGTTAGGGGTGAGTTTCAAAAGTATCAGAAGGCAAACATATGATCCTGATTTAACCACTCATAATTTGACACATTGGGTCGGATATACATATATGGCAAGTGTGTTTACAAGCATAGCTAAGTCTATATGTGCAAAGTAGTTTTTTCTATCATGTCCGGATTTATCCGGACAGGCTCTGTGGTTAGCTTTTCTGAGCAGTTTGCTATAGAG
>NW_015389955.1:57946-61340 GCF_001527695.2 Protobothrops mucrosquamatus
CATACAATGCAGCTACATTTTCTTACTTGCTTTTTGTACATGGTCAGATTCTTAGCTAATGCAAAGCAAAATTACCTGACCATTGCAATAATCATTCCCAACAATGTGGTTGCCCTACCTATTGTCCTAGGCCTCTAATACGCAAGCTGGCCACTGGCCTAGTCTTACTATAGAAGCCTGAATCATAAAAATCCCAACACATAAAGAAGTTACATAATTTTTTGGCTTTTTGGATGTGGATTGGGGTGTGTTGGTGGCTGGCTTTTAGGTCATTAACTATCATATATGGACACGTATAGAATGTATATTCGCCTTCATTCGTGACAAATTGTCTAGCTGAAAATAAAAAACATTGAAAGCAAAGTTCTTGCCACTCTCCTGCATTTCTAGCAAAAAAATTAAAGCGGATGGAAACTGCTCAGATGTTCAGGAACTCTAAAAATATTTAAAAATGTTATTTTAAAATTCTTCTCAGTGTTTGATAAATGGAACATTCTTCTTTAATTATTTCGTTATTCTTCCTTTGGCTTGATCTTCACGCTTGCTAGCAGGAAAAGAAGCCACAGCCTGTGTTCCACTTATGGCAGCATTTGGGACTGGAGTTTCCATCATTAAACGATGCCGTCACAAACCCCTGACTGCACTGAACAGTGATGACAATCCCTACAGTCCTGGTTGAATCCCACACTCATTTGACGGGGCGACTTCCTGCAGGCTCCCCACAAAGTCAGTGGGGAAACTGGCAGGAAGTTGTGAGTCCCAGGTCCACAGCAGCAAAGCATCTCCTGAGCTGTGTGAGAGGGCGCAAAGAGCGAGCCAGGTTATGGGAGAGGGTCAGGAAGGGTGTGCAAGCGGCGTGGCATGGGTGGGTGTGCGAGAGAGCAAGGGGTACACAAGAGGCGTGGCATGGCAGAAGAGGAGTGACAGGACCGGGAGAGGACATGGGAGAGCGAGGGTCATGTGGATCAGGATATAGGCAGTTGGGACTTCACAAGTGGTTGGCTGTCAACGCTGCAAACATTGGATGTTTTTTGCTTTGACAATATAAAGTCAAAGCAAAAAACATCCAATGTTTGCAGCGTTGACACTGGCACAGCACGAGTGCAGAGGAGTTAGGGGAGGGGATGTGAGTGGAAGATACTTACCCGGCGACTTGAAGTCTTCCATGCCAGCTTCCCCTTTGACTTTTTGGGGAAGCCAGCATAAAAGTTTGCAAATGGCAGTCACGTAAAGGTGGGCGCTTGCCAACCAGTGGTAGCTGCCAACAGCTTGCCAAGCACTCAAAGTATTGATCCCAAACAGCCAGAACAAGGATCAGTTGCAGCCACCAATTGATTGTGGCCGGTTATGTCCCAGAAGGGCCTTTCCCAATCTGGTGATCTGCAGATGTTGAGGGAGTTGAAGTCCCAAACATCTGGAGGACAGCAGCTGAGGCCAGGTGGCCAGAGGGGGTCTCCTGGGTCTCATTGGACTGACCTGCTTAACTCCTTCTTTGCTTTCCAGTTTCTTAAACCCGGGTGCTTCTTTAAATGCTCCTAATTGCTTTTGCATCTCAGAAAGAGAAATATTTCGGACTGCAGAGTAAATAAAATTACATTCCACACAGAGCAGCTTAGCGTTGTGTTTCTTGGGTTGGCACAAGGAGGCTTGCTAGCATTCACTAAATGGAACCCTCCAGATGTGAGTTAGGCTGGATTTCTACTCCCATAACGTCTTGCCGGCTGGGCTTGATGGGAGTTGTGATCTAACAACTCTGCAGCCTCCAGGCAGGTGAGCTGCTCTGAAGGCATCCAAAGGTTACATTTGATAATGGGTGGAGCTTGTGAACAGTCCAAATAAGCTTAATATATATTCAAAAGTTCAAATATCCTTAAGAGGCCCAAATCAACATTAAGTGTCAAGGGAGGGGTGGGGTAGAGAATAAGAAGGGGGGGTCCCCTCAGGGCCCTACAAACAGTTTGTAAGTCACTGTGTGAAAAGGGACACCCCGAAGCCCAGCAGTGGCTCAAGTGTTTTTAATCCTTGGGAAGGAAGCAGGGACCCAGCATCCCCAGCGCCTCTCTCCTATTCTGGGAAGAAGGGAGGGGAAGGCAGAGGGGACGGTTGGGGGGGTCCTGGGTGGACTCTCCTTTGTCCCCCCCCCCCGTCTGTTCTCTCCTGGGCTCCTGCGCCGCTGGAGTTGGAGATCTTCGGGATCCAGAAGGGATCCGCTCGGGGCTTCTTCCCGTTCCTCCCCCAGGCGCTTCCCCCAACCTCGGCTGCAGGGAAGACCCTGCCCCGCTTCTCCTTCCCTCCCGTCTCGGCCGCGGAGGGGACCCCGGGAGGGAGGGAGGGAGGGAGGGAGGGGGAGGAGAGGGGAGGAGGCTGGCAAGAGGCGGGGCTGCAAGGCGGAAGGCGGAGCCCGAGAGGAGATTAGAAGCCCCGCCCCCGCCTCTCTCCTCCCACTCGCTGGATCTCCGCTTCCCTCCGCGCGTCCCGCTTCGCCCTGGGAGGATCGGCGCTGGATCCCTCGGGAGAGGCTTCTGGATCCCGCTCGGGGCAGGTCGGGCTGCTCTCCCTCCGGCCTTTGGGGCGCCCCTCCCGCCAGGAGATCCTTCCCCCCCCCGCCAGGAGAAAGGTAGCTGCGGATCCGCCTCTCCGGCTTGCCGGGTTTTCCTTGGGGAGATTCAGCTCTGGCGTCGCCTACAGGGAGTGGATCCCTCCCTTCCCTCCAGGGGGGCAAAGGGGGTCCCTCCCTCCCCGGGCTGGATCTGCCCCCTCCTCGCCCGGCCAGGGCTCCCCGTGGGGCTCCGGGTGGATCCGGGAAGGAGCTTTTTAGGAACTTGCTCCAGAAGGTCTCTGTGTGGTCCGTTAGAGCAGGAAGTCTCTGAGCATGCATATCCCTCAATTGCGGTTGAAAACAATGGAGTAAGCGGAGCTTTAAAACATTTATTGCGATTGGTAATGTGGTATTAACGCAACTGACCTCATTGCAATGGGGAGGGGAGGGTTTGGGGGAAAAAAAAACAAGTTTAAATTAACTGAATTGAGCTCAGGTTGTCTTAGCCCACGTGAGATCCTCTTTTTTGTGCTCAGCTTAAATAGCCAGGAAAAAAACCCTTTGTTTTTATGCAAATGAGTACCTTGCTCCTGCTTTAAAAAACTGGGTGGAATCCCTAAAAAGCATTTCCCCCTTTTTCTTTTGCCCTGAGGAGGCTGTGATGAGGCAGCCCCTTGTTGGTGGATGTTTTACAAAGCATACAAAGTTTTAAGGAAGTTTTGAGGCTGGTCTTGTAAAGCAGGTAATAGAACAAGCTGATGGCTAGAGAAGGCTGCCTTGCATAATTTTAAATATTTTTCAAAATGCCTATCGGAGGCAGCTGCAGAGACCTGAAATCTTTGTGGCCTTGCATCC
>NW_015389955.1:63413-66802 GCF_001527695.2 Protobothrops mucrosquamatus
AGCGGTCCGGAAGTCCATCCTAAGGAGTGCATGATCTGACCATGACAAGGGCTCTATAATTATCTCCCCCATTTCCAGATCATTCTGCCACTGGCCAGAGACAAAAATTAGATCCAGTGTATGTCCTCCCATGTGAGTGGGTGCATGAACTAATTGGGTCAAGTCCATGGTCGTCATGGAGGCCAAGAACTCCCGAGCCTTTTTCCTTTCTCCTTGCAGGAGACCAGTGAAGATGTGGCCATGAGCTCCGCAGAGGAGAAGGGGCATTCTTGGATCGGGATCCGCCAACTCCATTCTAGAGAATTTGGAAATCGAGGCCTGGTTGGAGAAGCAGCTTCCTGCACAAAGGGCCAGTCGGTCAGACTCGATCAGACCGGTCAGCGGTGAGGATCATCCCTGGTCTTGATTCAGAGGGGTAACGAGTGACCCAGAGACCTCTTAGCTGCAAGTTTAAAAGTGAGTAAACATATAATAATAATAATAATAAAGTTGGAAAGGACCTTGGAGGTCATCTAGTCCAACCCCCTGCTCTTTCATTTTCTATCTTTCATTTCACTTTGGGGAAGCTCTCTGTAGCTTTATTTTCTCTGATCAGCAAAAGGTCCTTTTACGAGTGGCTGGGCTGTTGCACCTGACTCCCTCTTCTTTGTGGTAGCCCCTGAGATACTGGAACACTGCTATCATGTCCCCCCTCGTCCTTCTCTTCATTAGACTAGACATACCCAATTCCAGCGGCCTTTCCTTATATGCTTTAGCCTCCAGTCCCCTAATTATCTTTGTTGCTCTTCTCTGTACTCTTTCTAGAGTCTAAGCAGAATCAGGGCCAACCAAAACACTGGGTGTGTTTTGTGTGGCTGTGTGTGTGTGTTTGTGTATTGGAAAGAGGACTTCAGTCAGGGCACCCGAAAAGAGACTCAGCCCCAGAAGATCAGATAGGAAAGAAGGAAGGGGAAACGGCTCAGATTTGGCATTTCATTCTTCTGTGGGTGCAACAGCCCAGCCACTCGTAAAAGGACCTTGGCTGATCAGAGAAAATAAAGCTACAGAGAGCTTCCCCAAAGTGAAATGAAAGATATGTTTACTCACCCGTAACGTTGCAGCTTGGAGAATGGCGCAAGGCTGCAAAGGCCATTGGTCTGGGGCTGGAGGTCGCATTTCTCGCTGGCAGTGGTGGAGCTGGGCTGGGGTCAGTGCAGCTGGCTGAAACGGCTGAAGTCCCCCGCCATGTCCAGATAAGGGCCAGCTCTAGCCCCAGTACGGCGGTCAGTCAGGGCTTCTTTGCGTGGCCAGGCTGAGGTGGCTCAGGCTTCCAGGGGGGGCTACAGCTTTGCCTCCCCCTTCAGCAGACCTGAACTCATAGGTGGCCTGGGCCAGGTCCCCAGGACCTCCCTCCACCCTGGAGCACCCCCAGAGCCTTTGCTAGGGCTGCCCTCCACTTAGCAACCCTCAGGATCACTTAATGGGCACAATCAGGAGTGTGCATTAAGGTCCTTGAACCAAGTGGTCTCTCACCTCACTTAGTAGCTGCTTCATTGAATGACCAAGATTCCAGTGGTCATAGGTTGAGGACTGCCTCTACTTTCAGACCTTCTTCCCCTTGTCTTAGGACAAGAAAGAAGCAGGGAAGATCAGAGTCGATGAAAAGCAGAAGAGTTTTCCTTCCTAGAGATGTCAGGGCTCCATTGTGGGTGTACTGAGTGCCCATGTCCTGCTCAGGGTGGGACTGGAAGACCTTCATGGTCCCTTTCAAGTCTAAGATTTTGTGACTCTCTACCACTCTCAAAAGGAAATATTATTCTCATCTTCTTTTTCGTTCCACCAGCAGAAAAATAAATGTGACCTGCAAGCCAACTATCAACAGATAGTAGAAAATCAGCACAGGGCAGCAGCTACTAGAAAGGATGGAGCCTGGGAAACTCTCGGATCCCCCGTCAGACACAGGCAGCACCCCGGAAAACCACGAAGGAAGCCATGAATGCTCAGAGTGTGAGAAATCCTTTCCTCGGCGGTCCCTCCTTTTGACCCACAGGAAGGTCCATGTGGGAAGTGGATCCAGTCAAGGTTTGGAAGGTGAGAAATCCTTCTCTGGAAAAAAACCCAAAGATCTCAGAAGCCCCCCCAGACTAAAACCTTTTAAATGTGAGGAATGTGACTTATGCTTTGGTCGAAAGCCACAGCTTTTTAGACATCAGAAAATCCACACTGGAGAGAAACCTTATCAGTGTCTGGAATGTGGGAATTTTTTCCGTGAAAAAGCCACCCTCAGAGACCACGAGAGAATTCACACAGGGGAGAAACCTTATAAGTGTTGGGAATGTGGGATGAGCTTTTCTTGGAAGTCATATCTTTGGATCCATGGGAAGATTCATGCAGGAATAAAATCTTACAAATGTTTTGAGTGTGGAAAATGTTTCACCCTGAGTAAATATCTTCACAAGCATGAGAAAACACACAGAGGGCAGAAAAGCGAAAAGTGCCTCGAATGTGGGAAATGTTTTTACTGGAAATCATGCCTGGTGAAACATCAGAGAATTCACACCAGAGAAAAACCCTATGAATGCCCAGAATGTGAGAGACGATTTGTTAATTCTTATGGGCTTCGGACACACCAGAAGAGGCACAAAGGGGAGAAACCCTATCAATGTAGGGAGTGTGGGAAAAGTTTTGTTACACAACGTGAGGTTCAGATTCATGAAAGAATCCACACAGGGGAGAAGCCGTACCAATGTGGGGAGTGTGGGAAATGCTTTTCCCAAAAACACCACCTTGGAATCCATCAGAGGGTCCACACAGGAGAGAAGCCATACAGATGCACAGAATGTGGGAAATCTTTTGCTCAAAGTGGGGATCTTTGGACACATCATAAAACACACACAGGGGAGAAGCCACATCAATGCAACGAATGTGGAAAATTTTATCGTACCACATCAACCCTTTGGAATCATGTGAAAATTCACACAGGGGAAAAAAACTACAAGTGTTTAGATTGTGGGAGAACATTTGCTCAATCATGTCACCTCAGAAGCCACAGCCGAATCCATACAGGAGAGAAGCCCCATAAATGTTCCGAGTGCGATAAATGTTTTTCTCGGAAAGATACTCTTGTGATGCACCAGCGAATCCACACTGGAGAGAAACCATACAAATGTCTGGAGTGTGGAAAATGCTTTTCCCAAAAAAACCACCTTGAAACCCATCAGAGGGTCCACACAGGAGAGAAGCCGTACAGATGCATAGAATGTGGACGATTCTATCGTACCTCAACCGCCTTTAAAAGTCATATGAAAATTCACACAGGGGAAAAAAACTACAAATGTTTAGATTGTGGGAGAACATTTGCTCAATCATGTCACCTCAGAAGCCACAGCCGAATCCATACAGGAGAGAAG
>NW_015389955.1:67737-70731 GCF_001527695.2 Protobothrops mucrosquamatus
GGCCTGCCAAGACTTTGGTCTAACAATCAGCCTGAGAAAGACACAAGTCATGGGTCAGGATGTGGATCCACCTCCCTGTATTACAATCTCTGCACAGGAACTGGAAGTTGTCCATGACTTTGTGTACCTCGGCTCAACTATCTCAGACGCTCTCTCTTTAGATACTGAGCTGAATAAACGTATTGGTAAAGGGGCCACATTTTCCAGACTTACAAAGAGAATGTGGCTTAATAAGAAATTGACAGAACATACAAAGATCCATTTCTATAGAGCCTGCATCTTGAGCACACTCTTGTACCGCAGTGAGTCTTGGACTCTTAACGCACAGGAGGAGAGAAAGCTGAACACTTTTCATATACACGGCCTATGATGTATTCTCGGCATCACCTGGCATGACAAAGTCCCAAATACCATAGTCTCTCGAGACCGAAGGATGCCAATGGATCTGGTCATTAATCAAGTCGCTGTAGTCCTAAACATAAAGCCATTCCTCCAAATGTGTGTTTTTTGATTAAAAAGTGGCAAAACGAATGCCAGGAATTAGCAGAAAAAGAAAAAGTGGGATCCCACAGCTGCAGGATCACGCAAGTGGTCTTAAAAGACATCTGGTTGCCAAGCGCCCATAAAGAGGTTACATAACGTTTTGGCTTTTGGGATGTGGATTGGGGTGTGTTGGTGGCTGGCTTTTAGGTCATTAACTATCATATATGGACACGTATAGAATGTATATTCACCTTCATTCGTGACAAATTGTCTAGTTGAAAATAAAAAACGTTGAAAGCAAAGTTCTTGCCACTCTCCTGTATTTCTAGCAAAGAAAGACAAAGCGGATGGAAACTGCTCAGATGTTCAGGAACTCTAAGAATATTTTAAAATGTTATTTTAAAATTCTTGTCAGTGTTTGATAAATGGAATATTCTTCTTTAATTATTTCGTTATTCTTCCTTTGGCTTGATCTTCACGCTTGCTGGCGGGAAAAGAAGCCACAGCCTGTGTTCCACTTACGGCAGCATTTGGGACTGGAGTTTCCATCGTTAAACGATGCCGTCATAAACCTGAACAGTGATGACAATCCCTACAGTCCTGGTTGCTGTCATTAATTGAATCCCACAGTCATTTGACGAGGCGACTTCCTGCAGGCTCCCCACAGAGTCAGTGGGGAAACTGGCAGGAAGTTGTGAGTCCCAGGTCCACAGCAGCAAAGCATCTCCTGAGCTGTGTGAGAGGGCGCAAAGAGCGTGCCAGGTTATGGGAGAGGGTCAGGAAGGGTGTGCAAGCGGCGTGGCATGGGTGGGTGAGCGAGAGAGCAAGGGGTACACAAGAGGCGTGGCATGGCAGGAGAGGAGTGACAGGACCGGGAGAGGACATGGGAGAGCGAGGGTCATGTGGGTCAGGATGTAGGCAATTGGGACTTCACAAGTGGCTGGCTGTCAACGCTGCAAACATTGGATGTTTTTTGCTTTGACAATATAAAGTCAAAGCAAAAAACATCCAATGTTTGCAGCGTTGACACTGGCACAGCACGAGTGCAGAGGAGTTAGGGGAGGGGATGTGAGTGGAAGATACTTACCCGGTGACTTGAAGTCTTCCATGCCAGCTTCCCCTTTGACTTTTTGGGGAAGCCAGCATAAAAGTTTGCAAATGGCAGTCACGTAAAGGTGGGCGCTTGCCAACCAGTGGTAGCTGCCAACAGCTTGCCAAGCACTCAAAGTATTGATCCCAAACAGCCAGAACAAGGATCAGTTGCAGCCACCAATTGATTGTGGCCGGTTATGTCCCAGAAGGGCCTTTCCCAATCTGGTGATCTGCAGATGTTGAGGGAGTTGAAGTCCCAAACATCTGGAGGACAGCAGCTGAGGCCAGGTGGCCAGAGGGGGTCTCCTGGGTCTCATTGGACTGACCTGCTTAACTCCTGCTTTGCTTTCCAGTTTCTTAAACCCGGGTGCTGCTCTAAATGCTCCTCATTGTTTTTGTATCTCAGAGAGAGAAATATTTCGGACTGCAGAGTAAATAAAATTACATTCCACACACATCAGCTTAACGTTGTGTTTCTTGGGTTGTGGGTCCAGTAATTGTCTTGGCACAAGGAGTCTTGCTAGCATTCACTAAATAGAATCCTCCAGATGTGAGTTAGGCTGGGTTTCTACTCCCATAATGTCTTGCCAGCTGGACTTGATGGGAGTTGTGATCCAAAAACTCTGCAGCCTCCAGGCAGGTGAGCCAAAGGCAGTTAAAGGTTACATTTGATAATGGGTGGAGCTTGTGAACAGTCCAAATAAGCTTAATATAGATTCAAAAGTTCAGATATCCTTAAGAGGCCCAAATCAACATTAAGTGTCAAGGGAGGGGTGGGGTAGAGAAGGGGGGTCCCCTCAGGGCCCTACAAACAGTTTATAAGTCACTGTGTGAAAAGGGACACCCCGAAGACCAGCAGTGGCTCAAGTGTTTTTATTCTTGGGAGGGAAGCAGAGACACATTATCCCCAGCGCCTCTCCGATTCTGGGCAGAAGGGAGGGGAAGGCAGAGGGGGCGGTGGGGGGGCCCTGGGTAGGGTTGCCAGGTCTGCTTCCAAAAAATAGCGGACAAGCGGGGGGGGGAAGGGTTAAGTAGTAAAAAAAATAGACTGTACAGCTTTAGATTACGTACCATTTCATCATAAAGCTTTTGAATAAAAAAAAATGTCCACTATTTTGTGAAAAAAAATAGTGAACATGTGAAAAAAGTGGACTGTCCACTCAAATAGTGGACACCTGGCAACCCTAGCCCTGGGTGGACTCTTCTTTGCCCCCCCTCCCCCCGTCTGTTCTCTCCTGGGCTCCTGCGCCGCTGGAGTTGGAGATCTTCGGGATCCAAAAGGGATCCGCTCGGGGCTTCTACCCGTTCCTCCCCCAGGCGGTCCCCCAACCTCGGCTGCAGGGAAGACCCTGCCCCGCTTCTCCTTCCCTCCCGTCTCGGCCGCGGAGGGGACCCCGGGAGGGAGGGAGGGAGGGAGGG